>NC_065919.1:77825099-78076955 GCF_024586455.1 Bactrocera neohumeralis | reverse complement strand
GCTAGCATGCGTTGAAAAAGAAGCTGTTTACTTGAAGCAGCTATTAACTGAAATGGAACTCGAATGCCCGGATGATGATAGTGAACGGAGATAATTTAAGCGCGATGAATTTAGTCAAGAACACCGTATACCACGCTCGAAGTAAACACATTGATATTAAATATCATTTTATAAGAAATATCTATCGAGGTAGCGAAATCGAACTTAATTACTGCAGCACTAGTAATATGATTGCAGACATATTTACTAAGAACCTAGCCAGACCTAATCATGAAAAATTTACTAAAATGTTGAACTTGAGTTAAATATATTTACTTGTAATGCTCAAATATGTTCGTTGAGGTGGCGTGTTGAAATGCAACCCTTTAGCAACTTACATTTTTGAGTAACCCTGATTTTTAGTTTTGTAAGAAACCCAAAAACCAGAACATTCTTTCACTTGCATTTTAACTTTTGAATAAACTACATCTTTTTGAGTTGAACATTCCATAGCGTTTTTTCTTGGATTCGTACAGTGCAAAAAGTAAGATATCCAACACATACACGTACACTTGTGTAAGAAATCTTATTAAGCAATAATTAAAAACATGTATTAAAATTTTTTTTAATTCTCTTTGGCTTCCTAATTTTCCAATAAGCGCTTATTTCTATACTAAGAAATTACTTTATTTAGAACTAATCTGAATGTCCTTTAACTAAAATGTTTATATATAATATACTTTTGGGGATATAAAATGTTAGTTCTCATCAGTACAAAAATGTCCAAATAAATAAATTTTATTTTCTAAAATTTTGCTACATATCTCTAAATAGTGCGAAAAATGGCTTCTTTAAACGACCTCAAGTTTGGCTAACATATTGAAGTATTTTAGTAAAGTTTACGTATTTTGGTAGTTGGCAACTTTACCTCAAACGCTTTATATTTAAAAGGCATTTGAGTTATTTTTTTTAGTTTTACTCTTATGATAGAGGTTAGGTCTATTAAAAAATTGTTGGTAATATTATACCTTACTTTCAAAGAAAATTAAAAAAAAAACGTAATACTTAGTTTATGTGGCAACTCTTTAACATTGATATAACGCCCAAGAAACGAGAAAAAATTTATAATATTTTACACACTTCTGCCTTTTCTGATATGTGACAGTTCTATACCAAAATTTGTTTATATATGATATATAAAAATGATGATATATTAAAAAGTTTCCGAAGCATTATGTATAATTTTTTACACCTATCAAAGCAAAGAATATTTATAATATTCAATGTTTTTTACTTTTACTTTTTATGATTAGTGGCACCTCTATATCAAAATGTGTTTAATACTAGGGCTTAAGACATTCATATTTTTTAGGTTTTCTAAAACAATTAACTTTTATGTCATAATTATTTGACTTTTACCATAAGTAGCAACTCTACTTATATATGTACATATTATTTTATATATATATTTTATTCATTTTATACTTTCAAACTACTTTTATTTTTATTATTCCCAGTTAGTACTTGAAATTTAGAGCATTTATTTTCTATTTTATTTTTGTTTTTTTATTTGGTTGCTTTGCGCTCACACAGAATTCAACAAATCATTATCCTTCCACACAGAGGGTACAAGATGTGGTCGCACATAAAATTTTTGATTCATTTGTATGCCACTGATTAAGTGACGGTATGCACCTCTTAAAGTTGCCACAAAAAATTCATATGTATACGTTTGCTTGTCATGCGTTCATATCAAACAACAACAATCATTTCAGCTCCAAGGCGCCGACACACTGCCAATTAAGCTTTGCAACAGTTTAACGCGCTTGTTAGACTAAGCAGAAAAAATAATAAAAAACGTGTTGTTATAAAACTTATTTAATTTATGTTTGACGTAATTAATTTGTTCGTGGCGTGGTGGACTTAACAGTTTAGCTGCAGGTGCCAACAAATAATCGCTGATTGCCATTGCAGACTCACTGGCGTACCATTTCTTTTTCCATTTTTTTTTTTTTGTGGAGTTGTGAGTTAATAACTGTCGCTGATAGAGTTATTGTTGTACTATTAACGGGAGCACTGAGTCATTCTCGCATTGCATTTGAAGTGAATTGAAACAGCAAACAAATTGCGTGGGAGTGATAAATGCGCAAATTTTTTTTAAGTTAAAACGAAAAGAAAGGTTGTTTACAAATATTCGCTTGTAAGTATTTTTCCAATTAATATTTAATGTAATTATTTGTTTTCGGTTCATTCAGTGGTTTACATATTCATTACACTGGCCTACACTCATTTTGGTGCCTAAGATTTTATGCCTGATTTTGGATGTACTATTTTGTGAGTTGATACGAGAAAACAAGTCACATTTTCCATATCAGCTCTTGTTCATAAGAAAGAAGAAAAAAAAATCTAGTAGCGGGAATGTGGTTCATCCTACCTACTATACCGACTACTGATGCGCACAGAGCTGCACCAAACCAAACAATATTTTTTGTAGGCCAGTGTTAATTATAATGATTGATACGATATACGAGCAGTTTAATTTAAGTAGCTTTACTTCTGCGTATTTTTCACCACTTGCGGTTGTTTATGTGGGTGTGTTGGTGGAAATCTGCTTACTTACAAAAATGTCAAAAAGACATTTGTTTTTTATTAGACAATGCGCACATGTGGCTGTAATTTCAAAACTTTAAACTCAAATTGCTTCGTATAACAAGCAATCGTCAGCGTTAATCGGTTTTTGCTGTCATTGAAATGGGTTTACGGTTTAAGTAGAGCATATTTTTGTGGGTTGATATTTGAGTGATTTTTTTGTTACTTGAGTGTTCATAGGTATGATGATTGAACTTGTGGCTTTTTGATGTATAATTAAGTTTCGATTATGATGATTACAAAAAATATATCAGTTAGCAATAGAATATAATGTATGAGAATAAGATCAGAATGATTCCAAAATAAAATTTTAAAAATACTTAAACTTAAGACAAGAAAACTTCATGAAACTTCACTAGAGAAGTATTTTTGACAAGTTTCGAAAATAATTTTTTGATAATTTTCGAAAAAAAATTTATTACGACTAACTAGAGAAAAGTTATGTACGCTGAAATGTAGGCAACGTATTTCAAAAAATTCAACTTCGTACTGTACACAAGTAATCTCAGTATGCTTTCCATGTTCTATACTCTCCATTAAAGAAAAACGATAGCAATTTATTAATGCCTTTAAGAAATTTGCAGGTCAATGCTTTATTTTGTTAATTCGTAAGTGAAAAACTATACAAAATTTACCATTAAAAAAATGTGTCTCACCACAAAAGACAGGCAATTGTCTGTGTTGAGCAATATAGATTTGTGCGTAGACAACCGAGTCAGTTGGTAAAAAAAAATGTGTTACGGACATAATTTCTGAGTTTTGTTTTGACAGCTCTTTTTCATTTACGTAAGCATAATCTCGCATGCAAATTAATGGCAGCTGGTATGTGTTCGCAAAAGTTTAGGTCAACATTTGATTGGTCAACTGCTCTACAAATGGGAGACAATGCCAAAGCTGAAGAAAACATAATTTTATTAATTTTCATGTCCATGTTAATTCGGAGCTATATCAAATTTATTATTTCTAATTGTGTATTTGTATATGTATGTGTAGTTTCTATTTGAGACAATTTTACGAACTTGCCGCAAAGAAGAAATATAAGATTTCAAAATAAATAATCAATTTTACTTTTTCATTTATTGGCAAAAGTCAATAATTTACATACAAAAGTCGCGACAAACAAAATATCGGTCAAAGGCAATAAAACTTTTAACTTTTTAAATAATTGGTTAAGGAGCGTGAGACACACCCTCATAAATGCATTAGCGTTGGGTACAGCCACCGATCACCTGAAACCGAATACCTCAAAGCATTGCCCAAGCAAAATGCATTGCATTGTTGTTGTTGCATTTCAATTGCGCTTTAAGCACAGACATGATCGGAAACAATCAATTGCACGTGAGGTACGACCGAAAATTATCTCCACAACCAGACATGCGGTCTGCTAGCACACCCACCTAACACGAGAGCGCTACAAGCGTCAATACATACACAAGCATAGTTACAAACAAAGGCATCGTGGAAAATACGAAAAAAATTTATATTAGCGAGTTTCGCTATTTGGAGCTATTTAATATCTTCATTGGCTTAATAGAGTCTTCGTATGACAAAATTGACTTTTATGGGTCCCTGCCTTTTCTGTGTTGTTATTTGTGCGGTTTTAGTTTCTGGGAAAATGTCTACCATTAACTTGTATTCGACATATGCTATCAGATAAGACAGCGCGGCTGTGGCCAAGTGCTCTGTGGATATTTCAGGCGCCCGCCAGCAATGCCTCCACTTTCAATTTCAGGCGCTCGTATCTTCACTCTGCATGTATGTGTGTGCGAGCTCTTATTGTGGATGTTGACCACGCTTGAGAGGCGCATTCAGCTATGGCCAATCCCGGTTACTTATGATTTTGCGCGCACCCCTCAGATTTTACATCACACAATTTTTTGTGATTGCTTAAAGATGGAGAAAACAGCATATTTGAATGAAAGAAATGAAAATATTTTTAAATACTTTAAATTAACTTAAAAAAAAAATTATTTAAAAAAAAATTACAACCTTTTTGTATTTAAAAATATAATTATATTTACCTTAGCGTTATTTTATTAAAAGAAAGCGCGACGGAAGTAATAATAGATACATACATACATGCATATAAAAAAAAGCTGCAATATATCAATAAGCCATTTGTTAGTTCGCCACATTCGCTGGCCATTGTTGCCTTCGCCATTGAATTATTGAGCGAAGAATATTACCATTTCAGTGCTTCTTTCTATGATGTTTTGTTATGTCTGTATATGTCATTGCTGAATATTTCGTTGGTTTGGATGAATTTCATTTGGTCACAATACCATTTTATATTTCACCGTTGCTCTGTTACTTTTTGAACGGAAAATAAATAAAATAGAATATAAATGCGCTTCTCCGCCTCTGCTGATCGCATGCATTCAATATTTTTTTATTGCTTTCCCTCAAAATTTTTCTTGTGAGATTTGGCGCATCTGCCGTGCGCTTTCTAACATTTTTCCTCTTTTTGTTGTATTTGTATATATGTGGCATTTATTTTTTTTTCTCGATAAAATCTGTTTGCATTTTTCACCTACTCCATTGGACTTTTGAAGTTCATAGTGCTAAAGTCTTCAATAGGTCATTGCGGCTGCTTAAGTTTGTTGAAGATAGAAATTGGTTAAATAGCGTAAGAGAGTGCTGAAGAAAAGTAGAGTGAAGTAGAAATGCATGAGTCATTAGAGAACAGTGGAACTATTTACGTTATCAGTTGGGCGCTCTCCAATTGTTTTCATCGAGCTTGGCGTCAAGGTATATGCGACATATTATCCGGAAAGTGTTCTAGAGGCTGCTTTGAAGCCGTGGGCAAACAAACATTTCGGTCGCAAGCCCTGCGCGTTTCAGCAAGACTCAGCACCGTCTTACAAAGCGCGAGTGAACCAAGAATGACTGAAAAACAACGTTCCGAACTTCATTAAGACCACTCAATGGCTCTCGAATTCACTAAATTCGAATCCAATGGATTATTCTCTGTGAACCATTTTGGAGAGCAAGGTCCGAAGTTTTACAACAGTCTCGAGATGCTGAAGAAAGCCATTGTCCGTGAGTGGGCCAAAGTACCGGCAGGTCACATTTGGGCAGCTTGCGATTCGTTTTTTGACCGTATCAAGGCCATAGTTAAGGAAAAAAGTGGTCATATTGAGCAAAAGTGAATTGGTTCTGAATTTATGATCATTTTCACACATTTCGTACTTTAAAATAAATAAAAATAATTTTCCACACCGAATTTATGGCTTTTTTAATTGGTTACACTTCGAGTAAAGCTGTAATAAGTTTTCGCTATACAATTTTTAAGGGAATTTACGGATTGTGACAGCTGCGCAAGGTTTAAGAAACTTATGATTTATAAAAAGAAACTCTAATGTGCTATGGAAAAGTAATTATTTTTAATATTATGAGTTTGATGCAACAATAGAATATTATATATGATTGTTTTTAAGGGCTACTTATGAAAGAAATCACAAAATGTAGGGAAAACAGCTTTCAGACTACTTTAGGTAAAATTTTTTAAGCTAGAGTTCTTAAAAATGTGGTTTTGCAACTATGGTTATTACGTGTATAAACCAATCATTGCACATTTTCATGCGCTCAATTTAGTTGTAATAATAATTAAGGTTTAGTTAATTAAATGACAATTCTTCTTATTTTAACTAATAATAAAGTTAAAGCTTGTCAAAACAAAATAAATAAAAATATTGATCATAAAAATCGATACATTGTTAAGATACTGTTACTTTCAAGAACGCTCCTTCAGTAAACCATAGTAAGTATTTATTAAAATATCGCACAATGCGACTATATATCGTACATTCCAGTATACATATAAAACGGCTAAGTCGCCCACTTATGGTCCAGTCCCGTGGCACATGTGTCCGTTGCGTCCAATGTCAAACCCTCACGGAGCATATTCGTCAACATGAAATCCATTCATTCAGCAAGTCAAGCGTCGCTTCACCAGTTCATTGAATAAAACTTATTTAGTGTATGTGTATGTGTGTGGCTGTGTGAGTGCATAGAAAACGTTTTTTGTATGTGTTTTGTTTTCAATTCCCAATAGATTTATTGCACACGATAACGGTAGTTATGTATGGAAACTGCAACATTTACCGCAATTGACCAGATTTGTTAACTTGTTTGACAGCATGCATGCTAAAAGCAAAAATAACAAAACGGAAAACTGAAAAAATAAAATAACTAAAAATATATGTGCAGCAAAAGCAATAAAAAAAGATGCAGTGAAACTGGCAGTACCGCTGCCGACGCGCCACCTTAAACGCTGAATGCAGTTTTCCGCAGCGTTTAAGCCAATTTTGCATAAATTATGCGCGCAATTTTTTATTATTTTAATTCTTATATGTATATTTGTTATGCTTGTTGTTGTTTTTGTTTCAAACGCTAGCAAGTTAAGCAAAGACGTAAACCCGTTGGAAATGCAGAAAAGCTGCATAAGCGCTTCGTCGGTACCGTTTTGCCTTTTTTTTGCTTTTACGGGCACTGTAGCATTTAGTGGCAGCAACATTTTTATCTACTTAGGCCTGCCATGTAATATAAATCATAGCTAGAAATGCGATTTAGATCTTTACACTTGCATCTGCGCCCCCAAACGCGCCCTCTCCGTTATGTTTCTGCGCCTAGCTCTCCTGTGGCTTCTAGAGTTCTAACTAGTACACTGTCGCCACAACTCAATTCCCTGCAGGATTTAGTTCGGCAATTATTTAAGTTTCAGTCAATTTAAATTGGCATTTCGGGCAGCGCGAGCGACTTTTGCCGTTGCTGTTTGCTGGCAGCGCCACTGCGGCGGTTCATTATTTACTGCTGCAGTTTTTGTACTTGTATGTGACGTGCTCTTTAGGCTTCGACACAGTCATGTGCCTTTGGGAGTAGCCAGTAATTGCTGTTTGAGCAAATGTTGAAGATACTTATCGCATGCAAGGGTGGTTCCAGTCAGCTGGCTAACTAAGCCTTGGCACGAACAAGTGAATTTTGCATGCGAAAATGTTAGTTGCTGCTTGGTTTTTTTGAGCTCAATAACCAAATGTGCAGATATTGAATTTAAGTTAATACTAAATATTAATTAGAATTGAAATTAAAATTAAATATAGATAATTAAAATAAAACTTAAAACTAGAAATTATGAACTTAAATCGTAGAACTGGAAACTTAACATAAACTTAGATTTGGCGTGAGCGCGGACTTAGACTGATACTTAAAGCTAAACTTTTCAAGGGAAAAAAGTAAGGTAAAAACAACCAAAACGATTAGAAAAGTTATGAAAAACAGAAAAGGTAAAGAAAAGTGAGATGGAAAAGAAGAAGAAAAGAAAAAAGTGGAACGGAAAGGCAATTTTAAGAAAATGAAAAAGAAAATAAATGATTATAAAGAGAAAATTAAAATAATCTATTAAGAATAATACTCAAAGAAGAACAACAAAAATAAAATAAAAGTAGTAGAGGGGAATAATAAGCTGAACAAAAAACAAAAAAATGTCACAAAGTGTCGAAATATAAAACAACACTCTTCGTGAAACATACACATTCACAGTTTCGATATCATACAAAGATAGACATTTCTGAAGCACAATTAGATACAGATATTTGTAGATACGAATATGGTATCAGTGCTTTAACAATTAACAGGTCATTATGAACTAAAATATTATATGAATTAAGGTACGTATGTATATGGAATGTGAGCCCTTCATTTGCCTGGCGTTAACACACTTTTTTACCGGATGTCTAATAGCATTGACAGACGGCAGCGTTAAACCAGATTAATTGCATTTTTCGGGATTAATTCAGGAGTTACCACAGCTAATTCCGTTGCTGGATCCAAAAATAACTCTCAAAATTTTAGGGAGTTTGTGAGATTTTCGTTGGCAACATTGTTAAAAATGGCCAATTTTCATCTATTGTGAATGAAATACAAGCAACCCTGACAGCTGTTTATCAAATTCTCAACATAATATCAATAAAACTTCTATGTTATGATGCAGTTTTAAAAATAATGTGTTGATATGCTTTTGTAATAAAAAATGGTTTGGTAAAAATTGGTTGGCTAACAACCGTAATGTTTATCTTCTATCAATTTTCATTGAAAATATTATAAAAAGGACAATGAGCTGTTTATGGAAGTTTCAAACTCTCATAGCTGCCGTCTGTCACCTAATTTGGATCTGATTAAGTGCGCAGTTAACACACATTTTTACCGCATGTCTAATTTCGCCAATTGATTTTTGCCTCTTGCTCTATGCGGTTTGCCAGTGTGACTGTGAGTGACTGCTTTGTTTGCAATTTATTTTCATTTTAATGAAAATGATTGCGATAGTTGAAAAAATGTCATTTCGAAATAAAAAACGCATCACAATATAACGGTTTTTTCTGGCTTATATGTGGATATAGCCCCTTAAGAAAAAAAATTATTTAAGCTATTCTTCATAGTATTCAAATATTACCTTGTTCATGTATACGAGCATATAAGCTTAGTTTTCTCTTAGCAATAACATCAAATATATCACCATAAGCGCTACTTAACTCACTGAATTGCATTCCCGTAAAAGCCGCAGGCAGCGTTAGAAGTCAATGAGCAATGATTTTTCTTTTGGTATATTCAAACGAAAACAAACACATGTAAATATCAGGTATACATTGGGTAGGTAATTTATACATATAGCTGGCGCATTAAAACCATTTGGATATTCGCGCATTCATTAAGAAGAATTATTGCCATTGCGAGTGCCGCAGCCTTGTGTTGCAAGCAAATGTCACTGTATGTGGCAGAGCGACAAGCAATGGTGAAGTGCTGGCCGCAGGCATCTAACAACGAGACTAAGTGGCAGCCAGTTGGTCAACAGCACCAACAAACAAACAGTGAGAATAACTAGCTAAACACCGTTAGGCACATTTTGACAGTTGCTGCACCTGCACAGCTTGACAAGAGTGACGCGTTGGCAACAGCAAAAACCACCGCAACAACACGTTAAGCTAATGCAAATAGTATTAGTGGTTTAGAAGTGGCTGCAGAAGCGCTGTTGCATGCGAATTAGTTAAATTAATGTGCAACATTTGCTGCCGCGTGACAACGCTATTGTCCAAGGAGTGGTGGTGGAGAAGCTTGCATGCATATTGGCGCATCTGCCAAGTGGAAAATGTCGAAACTCTACTGAAATATGAGAAACTGGAATTTTTTGTTTTAGATTCAGCAAGATACAACTGATTGCCGTGTAGTTGCCACACTCGTTTCGGCTTTGACATGAACTCGCCGGAAAGTAGGTAAGCAGCGACAAAGCGACGCATCACACGATCCAAAGTGCAGTGGGGACACACGAAGGATGAACAAGATAGTTATAGACACTGGATTTGAACTTTGACTTGTCGCATTTTGTTTTTGTTGTTGGAGTTTGTTTGTTATTTACAGTTGAGTTGGAAGAGTGTTCTGAGTTTAACTACCGTTTGAGTTTTGAAGTTTTTTTTGGAAAAATTGTATTTGTTTATTTTTCCATAGTTTTATGACCTGTAGTGAAACCTAAAAATGCATAATTAATATAAATTTTTTCGTTATGATTTCCTATGAAATTAACACAAACATTAAATTACATGGCGAGCAATTTTTGGAATAGGAAAATATAACTCAGTACATATTGCTATAATCAGAATTAAGTCAAATGAAGGAAAATGAAATGTATTTGAAAAACAAATTTAACTAATGAATATAAAACTCCTTTTATTCCATATATCAAAATAAAATGAAGTTAATGAATTCACTTGCATGTCAGAAAAAAATTCATCCTTTATAATTTTTTAAAAGATATTTCATTTATTAAATAAAAGAAAAATGGGCATTTAAAATTTTGGATGCCTTAATCCCAAAGCCAATCTCGAGGAAGACCTCCGAAAAAAGAAGTTCGGAGGTGAGCAAGATTTCTCTGCTAAAATTATCTTAAATACAAAGACCAAAAAATGTATTATTATTATAGTGAATACAGATAATAATCGGAGGATTAGTCAATTTTTATTTTTGGCAAAATGATTTGCAAAATTTTTGCTCATCGACTCTGAAAGCATGGCTTCTTTACGAATACGCTCATTGCTATGAAACTAACTGCCCGATGAACTTGAAAACTTCGGAACGAGTTGCAATAATAGAAATACCTTAAGTAACAGGAGAATAATTTCTGGAGTCTCTAAAATTATACGTGTAAAACTTCGTCATCAAATATCTTACTCTATTCCATTAAGATCAAAATCTCAGTACTCAGCTGATTATTTTGTTCAAAAACTATTTCTTGTTAAACTTAGGTCTTGTCTTCTGCATCTGTTAATTTTTTTATTTCAGACAATAATTAAATATGAAATTTACAACAACTTTAGGTATATACTGAGGGTATTCTTGTTGTCAGTTCAGTGTTTTTTTTTACTATTTTGCGTGACATTGCGATTATTTATGTGTGCAGCACACGAATATATAAACCAAAAAAAAAAACAAAAAAAAAACGGATAAATAGGTGATGCCACCAAGAAACAAGATGCCGTTTTGTTGTATTGAAGAACCGCACGGTTTATCCGGCAGAGATGCGCCTTTAGCACAAAATTTTTTGTTGCGTAAGCATTTGTTCAGTTGTCCACTTGTCTGTGGTGACACTGAAGCGCCGCAAATACAACTATTTACTATTAATTAACCGTTTGGCAACTTCTGCATAACCGAGCGGGCAGCAAGTGCTGTTCCAGACAACGCCAGCAACAACAAAATTGATAGTGTAAAGTTAAATAATTTTTAATGAATACATCGAGTTTGTCGCTTAAGTCTTTCGTTTGTCGATTTTTGAGTTTTGTATAGTATATTTTATTTCAATATTTTTCCAGCATTTTTTCACATTTTGGTTGTATGAGTTGGATTCGTGGCAGGTCACATTGACCTTCAACTATAGCAATTCAGCTGTTTACCATAAGCCAAGCGGGAAAACAACTTTCAATTGTTGCATGTCGTTCATATGTGTGTTCATAATCGCTTAGGTACCAATGGTACAATAGTTAGTAAATTAAATTGCTAACTGCTTTAACATCCTAAATGCGCTAACAGTGCTGTCACTGACACTCGCAAATGATCCATAAATGATGTTTGTTGTAATACACATAGTTATGTAGTTAACGTATTTGCCACACTGTTGTTGTATGCCGCCATTTACATGGTCAGCAGACCTTCATGCCTCATTATGTACTCGTATCTGGTATTGCGTGAAATTGGAATCGAAATTATAATTTAATTAGTCGCTTCAAAGCAATATTTTAAGCCTGAAGGCACTTGTTTCGCACATTTGTTGCTTCATAACTTTAATTTGGCTTTTCGAAATGTTTCATAATACTTGTAGTTATGTGATAATTATGTTGCTATATTAGGCGAAGGTTCAAAATGGCCAATGATGAAATAAATTATAAGCTAAAAAGCTAGTTAACAAAATATTGGATAATACTAAGTGGTTGTTAAGTAAAAGCTCCAGCAAACAGCACCACAAGTTGTTTGTATGAAATATTTAGTTCTATAAGCCAAATTTAATAATATTTTAAATAATAATATTTTCTTAATATTTTAATCTTAAATTGTGTTTGAAATGGTTTCAGTTAACTTAAATTGACTTAATGTTTTGACAAAAAAAAAAAAATATAATGAATCTGAAGTGTTATGTATTGTAGAGTTAAGTTTAGATAACTTAATTTTATCTAAGTTTAACTAAGTTAAGTTTGGTTAACTAATGTGAAGGTATGTTGCTTTATTTTATGCTTTACTAATTCTCCTAATGAGGCTTTTCCAAATTAAGTTAAGTTCAGTCAAGTCAAGTTAAGTTAAGTTAAGTTAAGTTAAGTTAAGTTAAGTTAAGTTAAGTTAAGTTAAGTTAAGTTAAGTTAAGTTAAGTTAAGTTAAGTTAAGTTAAGTTAAGTTAAGTTAAGTTAAGTTAAGTTAAGTTAAGTTAAGTTAAGTTAAGTTAAGTTAAGTTAAGTTAAGTTAATTTAAGTTAAGTTAAGTTAAGATGAGTTAAGTTAAGTTATGTTAAGTTAAGTTAATTTAAGTTATTTTATGCATTTCTGTATACATTTCTCCTAAAAAAGCTTTGCATAAATAAATACAAAATGTTATTCGCAAAGTATTGCCTACATTCGAGCGCTTAACGTAAGTAATAATCCAATTTATAAGTTATGTATACATACAATTGTATTCTCTAACATTCACACGTTAAATTGTAGCTCAAGTCAACAAGTTACCTTTGAATTTGTACATTTCATCTGTTGCTCTCGTTGTATTGTACTCTACAAGAAAACCTGTTCATATGTAGTATTAAATACTTAATTGCATCATTTGCTATATTATTTCTAATTAATTTAATGACACAAAAGTACAGTGGAGCCAATCACAGAGAAAACAGGTCTTGATGAACTAAGCTATGGCAGTTTCCCTTCTTTCTTTGGCATGCATTGCATGCTTATATTTATTTAATTAAATGCGGCGAATTCCTAACACAATTTTCCACACATCGTCTAGACAAATATTTAGGTCGCTGGGTCTTCATTACTCATACAAAGATAATGTCCGTTATATTGCGAAAGTAGTTCAACAACTTGGGTTCACACAATTAACAATTTGCAGAACAAATAGAAACAGTTGTGAGTTTGTGTAAATATTTGTATCGCTTGCATTCTTTCAGAGATCGGAACAATTTGAATTTCTCCTCTGCAACGAAGATACTCCTGAGAAAAGTTAAGACGAATATATGATCAATGTGTTGCTTTATCTATGCAGAGTGGATTGCGGCTTTCTTAAGACGGCAAATCAATTTACTGTAAGCTGGAGTAACATGATCTGGTTGGTAGTTGAATCGTCAATGCCAACAACATTATTGAGTTACAGCGGACAAATACCAGCCTCAGCCTGCCAACTGACGCGCACGCGGCCCTTAACAGCATTGAGCAACCAGCTAGAATTGAAATTGGCCAAAAATTATGAAAGCAATAACTAAAAAAGCGGACGCACAACTGGCACAAAATTGTGCTGCTCGCGGAGAGTGGGATAGAGCAGCGGCTACGGAGTTATTGTGCAAAAATGCTAGCGTGTGAAGCTATAGCATGGCGCTGGGTGGAGTTTGCATTACCACACACAATTTTTTTTATTTCTTTCTTCCTATTGTTTTTCGCATTTTTGCCGCTTGCAATTTTGTTCATTTCAAGCTCCTTTTTATTGTTGTTAATGTAATACACGTCGGTTGCACTATTTACTGGCAGTCGCGGTGTTGTTGCAAGATGCTGACTGCTTGCCTAGATGCATGTAGTTCTCGGTTGATTATGGCCCGTTATATTATGATTGCATTCTTGCTGCCACAAAGCCTCCAGTAGCCACTTGGCAATTCTTTTGCTCTATTCAAAGTGCAGTTCAGTGCTGCGCAGCTGAGATCAGAGGAGAGTTATTTTTGTTGTTGTTGTAAAACCGAGTTGAGTTGAGTTGTTCACGTTAAGGTTCAAAAAAAGACTTCGCTAGCTATTTTTATTGTTGCTGTTTTTGTTGTTGTGAGTACAGCATTTCTTACAGTTCTTTTGATATTTCTTATTATACCCTGAACAGGGTATATTAAGTTTGTCACGATGTTTGTAACACCCAGAAAGAAGCGTCGGAGACCTTATAAAGTATATATTTAAATGATCAGTATGTTGAGCTGAGTCGATTTAACCATGTCCGTCTGTGTCTGTCCATCCGTCCGTCCGTCTGTATGTATACGAACTAGTCCCTTAGTTTTTAAGATATCCTTTCGAAATTTTGCAAACGTCATTTTCTCTTCAAGAAGCTGCTCATTTGTCGGAACGGCCGATATCGGACCACTATAACATATAGCTACCATACAAACTGAACGATCGGAATCAAGTTCTTGTATGGAAAACTTTCACATTTGACAATGTATCTTCACCAAATTTGGTATAGATTATTTTCTAAGGCAACAATGTAATCTCCGATAAAATTATTCAGATCGGATTACTATAGCATATAGCTTCCATACAAACTGAACACTTAGTTACTAAAAGAAATGCAACTGTGAAGGGTATATTAGCTTCGGTGCAGCCGAAGTTAACGTTTTTTCTTGTTTTTTCTTGACTTCTGTTTCTTTAATTCTACAGAATTGAAAAAATGTTTTAACAGAAGTGCTCTGTTTTATTATTATGTTGTTGTTGTAAGATGTAGCTGCTGCTATAATGATCACTCAGGATGCTTAACCTTATTATTTTGATTCTTGTTCTTTGAACACCGTTTCCTGGTGGTGTAGCTGCTATGTGCTCTGTTCTGTTGAGCCTTTGGTGTTGCTGATAATATGGGGTGTTACGGTTTGTTGCAGTAACGCTTCATTAATTCTGCTTACCTGTGAATTAAGTAATAAGTAGTGTGAAGTGATTGTAGCGTTTCTTTTGTCGCAGTTAGAAATTATGGAAATTTTTAGTAAAATGTATTCTCTAAGGATCTACTTTAAACAGAATCAGTTTAGTAGGTTGTATCAGAATAATGACTTTTAAAAGTAATAGTACGTATTTGGTACATACTTTTTTTTCTTAATATCTGAAGAGTGTTTTAGGCTGTTTTGTTTGATTAATCTGCTTTAATAGAGCTGAAAATTTCAAAGATATTTTTTAGTATATCGAAAATACTTTTTTCCGAAACGCTTATGTTATGTTAAGTTAAGTTAAGTTAATTTAAGTTAAGTTAAGTTAAGTTAAGTTAAGTTAAGTTAAGTTAAGTTAAGTTAAGTTAATTTAAGTTAAGTTAAGTTAAGGTGATTACGGATTTTGATTGGCCCACATGTTAATCGTCATTTATGTCCTCACGACCACTTTGAAAACGTTGAAATCACTCGTGCACTATGCTCCGGGATACGAAATCATCGCCATAAACATGTTTCATCAATTGAAACGTTTCGGTAAAAGTTTTACCAATTTTAAAACAAAATTTAATGTTGACTCTTTGTTCGAAGCTCATTTTCGCACCGATAAGACAAACATACTGACACTTAAAACGCAATAACTTCACTTCCAATCAATGAAATGTCTCACTGAACAATCGATAAAGATAGCAAATTCTAACGCATCAGTCGATATATAGATGGCGCCACCAGGGAGCGCAAGATTCAACAAATCAAAAATACTTTGGAACGCACCTTGTATATAGAAATACATGTTTTTACTTTGTCCGAATTCTATTTATTCTATAGCTCAGTACTACACGAATTCGCTAAAATTATTTGTTTTCTGCACTCTTTCTTCATGCTAAATAATTGCGGCTTCCACGCACACGATTGAGATAAAGTTGCACAATCTTTGTTCTTAGTGCATTTCCACTCAGGTATTTGCTACAAAATCCATGAAACGAGATACTGTTTCAAATAGCTGGAAGCGTGTTAGAATTTTTCTCAATGATAGATAAGTGCATGGCGGAGGACTTCCCCGTTAAAATTAAGAGTTTATACTTTGGAAAATTTCTTTTAAATCTCTCTGTAAGAGAACCAAAGGAAAAAAATATCGATTTTTTTTACGCACCCGAATGCGTGTGTTCTTAATACTCAAGAAATTGGAACTCTCTAACTAAAAAAACTAGTTTCACTATCTTGCTCAATGTAAATGTTGCCGCAGAAGCAGTTGCAACCTTCCGCGCGTTGGCTACATTCAATGCCCAATTCCTAGACAAGCTTTCAAATGCTCGCTTTCACATTCTCCTTTTTGCTGCTGCTGTTGTTGCGACTGCTGATGATGATGATGGGCTGACAGGCTGCACATGCAACATGCAACGACGTGCTTAGCTGCACGAGTGAGTGTCGATTGGTCAGGTGCAGCAGATAGAAGTCAGGCTACTGGCACAACAACCACAGCATCATCACTTGGAACGAGACAGTGGCAAAGCAGGAGTCAGTGAAGCCGCTGGAAAGCCGTTATATGCGCTTTTGCACTGTTATGTTGCGCAGGCGAAAGATTATCAAAAGAAAGCAAGAAAAGCATGCAAAGAAATAACAGTTAATAAAACAATGGCAATGATTGCGGGTTGAAGGTGTGCAGCGGCTCTACTGTCGGCCAAGACAAGACGCCGCATTTGTTGTGTCTCGCGCCCTTCATTTTTGTGCCACTTCGGTCGCTCACTCTTGTTAGCTTTTTTGTTCATTTTCTCTTTGTTTTTGTATGCGGTAGCTTTGGCTGCCGTGCGCTGCCACAGTTTATCCAATATCCGCCACTTGGTTGCTTATCTTTCCTTGCCTTAAATTGTGTTTTCGCTTGATTTTGCAGCAGATACCGTAATTGTCGTGGTAAATGCCCGCTGCAGCAACATTGTATTTGAGGCTACTTTGGTAGGCCGCTGCTTTGCTTTGTGAGTAACTGCAGTTTGCAGGCAATGTTATGCTTTTTCTCTTGATTTATGTCGACACACTCGTAAAGAAAGGAACTTATGAAGCACATTATCTTAATTTATATCAATGGATGTACATACATACATATGTGTATATCTAATATATAAAATTCTCGTGTCACGGTGTACGTTATTGAACTCCTCTGAAACCGCTCGACCGATTTTCGTGAATCTTAACGTGCATATCGGCTAGGGTGGAGAATCGGACAACATCTATTTTTCATCCTCCTAAATGTTAAGGGAAATTGGAAAAGTACCAAAAAGTAACATTTTTCCTACAATTTTTTTTTTTCAATTTTTGTTTGTTTTGTTTTTCAATATTTTTATTTGTCAAATATTTGAATCATTCAATTTCGGTCGCATGCTTTTTTATTCCGGCTATATATATACATATATATAAGAAAGTTGTGTTAGTTACACCATTTATAACTCAAGAACGGCTGAATCGATTTAACTGAAAATTGGTGGGAAGGTAGCTTAGAACCAGGGTAAGGACACAGGATACATTTTATCTCTTTTTGTCAAAATTTAATTCAACTCATAAATACAAAGATTATATTTCAAATCATCCTCCTTTCCTTGAATATATGCGTACAATTTTAAACAAAATCTTCCTCAAAACTAATACAATTGCTAAGTATTTGGAATAGTAGAAAAGAACTGCAACCAAATACGCAGTGTAATAGATTATAACTGGCTCAGTAATCCAGCCGATTTTTTCGTCTTTCCACGCCTGACAACCGGTTCACCATGTGCAGTCCACTAGAATGACTGTCGGTTGAACTCCAGTGTGAAATGATGGAGCTATGTTTCTGTTGTCACACACCGACGCAGAAATTCGGTTTTATTTCAAACACTTCTCAGAATCAGTTATTCGTTGTTCTGTTGGATTATGAACTTGCGAGGCAACCACTTTGTACAGAGCTTTCTCCTCTTTAGTGCATCATTGTCCTCGGTTCCCCAAAAAGCAATGCTTTATTATTACACGAAATGCTTTATGATCCATTTTTTTGTAAACTAACACAAGTTGCTTCAGAAAAATGCTATATCTTATTAACGAATAGTTATAATGCAACTAATAGAAATCGTATAGATGGTATTAGTAGTATTATCTATGCATCAGACACAGCGAAACGTGGACGGGTCCTCTAGTATGTGTATAAATATGAAGCAGTTTTAAAGTGAAATAAACCTAAAATATATTTTGATAATGTTTGTAGAACTAGCTCTTAACAGATTCGAAAGTGGCTAGTACAAAACTTCTTTTTATATGCGTATTTAAGTTGAGTTAGAGTTAAGCGCATTTTAAGGGAGGGGCTAGGGTTTCATGGTAAAAAAATTACATTTTTGGGAATTTATTTCTTAAATATGGTTTGAGTACTTTTATTCGCACTTTTTGTAGATTATTGAGCACACTCTTGACAATATAGGGTAATTTTTCATCACTTTTTTAGTTTATAAACTTTAGACGCGAGTTTCTCGAAACTACTTTTTCAAAGTCCGTGTTCACTGTGATTTCAAAACTACTTGACGGATTCATTTCAAACTTTGTACACATTTTGGACATATAAAATACTGTCACCATGATTTAGTATTTTTTTTTTAAGGGTGTTTTCCATACAGTTATAACAGTTTACACTTTAAAATTGCTGCAAAAGAATGTTTAATGAAAAAAGCAGAGAACGTTGTGGGAAAGATTTGATTATAACTTGACAAATTTTTCAATTTTTTTTTATTTTCGGATAATTTCCAACCGAGTTATGGGGAATATCGCAAAGTGGGGAAGCGCTGTTACCGGCTTATGCTTCAATATTTCGGCACGAAAAAATTAGCATATATTTCGTCAAAAGTGTGCTCAGTAATGTAAAAAAGATGCGAATAAAATTAGTCAATCCATATTTAAGAAACAAATTAGCAAAAAAGTCTTTTGTCTAAGCCCCCTTAAGTAATTTCTGGGCAAAGAAATTATAAAAATCTGTTTCCATCTTTCATTGTATGAGGCGTTTGAGGTCGAAACTTAATTTCAAGACGGTTTTCTAAATCGAGGTGTTTCGAAAGGAATTATATTTGAATCACTATATGACGTTGAGAATTTAGGGTTTTATTTTTTTAACCGATGTAATTTTTCAGCTTTTCCAAAACTGGAGAGCATATAATTTCAAATTATTATAAATTTTGTATACGTTCAGATCAGTTTTTAGAAGCGTCGCTGTTGTGTTTATTGATAAAAAATTAATAAGTTAGCCACTGTTATTGGAAAGAGAATATTTTTTTAAATATGGTGTCATATAATTCATATTTTTGGTATTTGGAAGAAACGTTGACCAGCTGGTAACCCGCAGGATGTAGTAGAAGATAAAGTTCGTTCAAAATAAATATGTTTATATCTACTTGAGGTCGATTGATCGGGTGGGAGTCTTGGAAAAAATACTATTCATTATTACTAAGAAGCTCTCTTAAAAGTTGAGAATATTTAATTTGAACCAAATGATAGATAAGTAGCAAAACCTCATTTATGTTAGATATTATCACCGCTCAAAATTTATTTCAGTGAAGCTAAGTTATAAGCTATATGTCTACATGTATGCTGATTTATTTTGGATTTTTGTGAGACATTAGTATGCAGCTGTACTACAAAAATGTAGAAAACTGTGAAAGTAGTTCCATTAAGTGTGTAATTCTTGAATAAACATATATGTACATATTAAAAGCGCCTAAATGTAGGCAAAATATGGTTTCTAACTTTCGTCGTCGAATAGGTAGAAATTTTTTGCGTATTTATTCTGAATATTTTAACTCCAATTTAGTAGTCATATCTTATAATAACAATTTAGTAAGTTAGGGTTGGCCCACGTATGACATGTAGGCACCTATTTGAGCACAGACCAATGTTACAAAAATTATAATTTAGCCCTCTAAACGATTCAATAAATAATTTATAATTTTTTCAAAAATATAAACTTTCCAATTCACAATTTTTTCAATGCAATGCAGTTCATATTGAGCTCCGTTTCCCGCACTCCACATCATAACCTCCACGCAACAGCCCACAAGTTTGTAAATAAACACTTTTGTCTCGGGTATTGGGAAGCGAGACCCTGACATTCAAAACCGCTGCAGCAGCTGTCAGCGCTGCTTTCGCCAGTTTTTGCCACAAGCCGCTGGACGCACATTGAAGCATTCCTACAAACACACACTTCTGGCTGCTTTTATACAGATTATATAAATATATACCAGTATTATTTTTATTACTTTGTTGGTATTGTTTTTGCCACAACATTGTATGATTCGCCGCTTGTGCAGCACAATCGGTGCACCCCAAAATGGGTTGCCGCTCTTGCCCATATTCGGTGTGGCATATCTTTGAATACAAATAACTTTTTGCAGAATGTGGCATGCAAATACAACAACAAAAATACACAGAAAATATCAACAAAAGTCAGCATTACAATGTTCGCGCTGAGTGGCATTAACGATTAGCAAGGCAACAGCAGCAACAACAGTATGAACAGTTTGAACAGCGCAAAAAATGGGTGAAGTTGCACACAGTAACTGTAAATGCAAATGCAAAGTAGCTGGTAATAACGATTTGGCGCATAATCGCTTGAAAATAAATGAAAAAAGGAACAAATAACAAAAATAAAATAAAAAGCAAAAGCATGAATATAAAAAAAAATCTGAAATAATAAGAACATGAAAATTTAAAAGAAAAGTTGAAAAAGCTCAGACACAGGGTGTTCAAAGAATATTTTCTTTGAAAAAAAACTAAAAAAATACTCTCACTTATTTCGCCTTGAACTCCAATTGGAGCGTATAAAAATGGCTCGAAGTTAATAAAAATCATTAAAACGCTTGTCGACACCTAAATTTAAATTAATTTAATTTTTTATTTGTTTTTGAAATATCTTGTAACTATTTTTTTTATTTGTGCATGCTTACATATGTACAAACATGTACCATACATATATATATATATATATATTACATATATATATATTATATCATCCAACCGGTTCGCATAACCTAAAAGTGTTATACTAGTGGTTGATGGTCGTGTATACTCTTTGTTATGATTTTTTTCAGATTGTTTATCGCCGGTAACAGGGTTATAATTCACGTAATTGTCGTCAATAATTCATGCAAAATGTTCTTAATTGTTTGTAAAGTAGTTTACCAAATTATACAATCATTTTTGGATATGTTTGTGTTTATTAGTAACACTTATTCATGCCATACCTTATTCAAGTGAACCCAAAAATAAAAACAAACAACGTATTTCAAGCTCTAACCAGTATTGGATAAACCAGCTAGAATTGCGATATATGGCAAACTTACTTTATTGATTTGTACTTGAAAATTCACTCAATTTGCAACCGCACTTACGTGGCGAATGTCTTGTCCTTGACGGTGCATGAAAATATTCCATTAAATACACACGAAAACGATAAAAAAAATTTTTTTTAATTTTCTTTACATATTTTCTAAGGCAAGAATTTTCAAGGCGTGAACTTGTTCACAGAATTAACAGGTTGATATTGAAATAAAATTATTGTTATTATATTCCGTAAACTAAAATGGACCTGCAGCTCACAGCGTTAATAAAATGTCATGTTTATAATTTAAAATGAAAATATGTTCTAAACTTGCTTGGCCTATAGTCAAACGCTTAGCTCTGAATCGATCAACATATGTTATTTGGAGTGTTTAAAACACTTTTCCAAATTTCCGATATAAAAAAAAAATTATATATTTATAAACTTAGAAAAAAAATTTTGTTAAGTATAAAGCTTCATCTATTTTTCACTATTTCCCATTGTTCAAAAAAATTATATTTATGCAAGGTAGTTTTAATTTAAAAATGTCTAATTTTGAACTACTATATAATATGGATGAAGAGCCTCTAAGCTAAATCAGTTTATAATATAAATGATTCTACTACTGTAGACGCTATAGCTCTTGTCAGTTATACAAAAAAATGCGAATTTCGTGGAAAAATCAGGTTTAGATACCTCACCGGTGTAAGTTTACACTTTGTTGCTCTGGGAACTTTTGTAGAGTGAACAATTCTGAGAAACATGCGTCTAAAGTCAAAGCGATGCCATAAAATACCTCTGATCTGTAGGAATTTAAAGATAAAAAATCACGATTGTCGTGTATTTTAAATGAAATTTTTTTACATGGCTTGGTTCAGTTCTTAATGTTAATATTTAGGGCTAAAATTTTCAGGGAATTTTTTTTGGAGTATTTCCAAGGAAATTTCGTGACGGGACTGAAAAAAATTAATAGTTAAAAAAAACACCCTAATGTTTATAAAAAGGGGGAAAGTATACATACATATGTAGTAAAAATTAATTTCGAAAATTCATAGTAATTAAGTATTGTAATACATTTGGAATAGATGATGTTTTTGGTAATATAAAAATGGTAAATATTTTACATAATAAAAAAAAATGTTATAATTTATTCAATTATTATCTAATTAAATTTATTAATATATTTCTTAAAATATTTGATTTTAGATTTTTAAAGTCACTTGACGCACGAAGTGCCAAAATGATTTGCATAACATTCTTTTGTTTGAATTATTCAATTAATTCAAATATTATGACAGAAAATAGCAAAAAAAAAACAACAAACACATGCGGGACACATTAAAATTTTCAATAGCTCTGCTATGCTACCGCTCCCAATTTTTTGCTACCGCTATGTCAGAGCTGAGCATAGCTATAGTTTTTTACCTAACAAAACTCGGAGCAGAGTAGAGCACATACTTTTACATTGTTATGCTAAGGCTATGCTGTGGCTCCCGGCAAAGTGAGAGCAGTAGCGATAGCATAGCAATAATTTTAGAAATTTTACTGCTACGGAGTAGTAAATGAGAACCCTGATTTAACCATGTCCGTCTGTCTGTCTGTCCGTCTGTACGTCCGTCCGTCCGTCTGTATATATACAAACTAGTCCCTCAGTTTTTAAGATATTCTTTTGAAATTTTGCAAACGTCATTTTCTCTTCAAGAAGCTGCTCATTTGTCGGAACTGCCGATATCGGACCACTATAACATATAGCTGCCATATAAACTGAACGATCGGAATTAAGTTCTTGTATGGAAAACTTTCACATTTGACAATGTATCTTCACCAAATTTGGTTTAGATTATTTTCTAAGGCAACAATGTAATCTCCGAAGAAATTGGTCAGATCGGTTAACTATAGCATATAGCTACCATACAAACTGAACGATCGGAATCAAGTTCTTGTATGGAAAACTTTCACATTTGAAAATGTATCTTCACCAAATTCGGTATAGATTATTTTCTATGGCAACAATCTCCAAAAAAATTGTTCAGATCGGATTACTATAGCATATAGCTTCCATAGAAACTGAACACATAGTTACTAAAAGAAATGAACCTGTGAAGGGTATATTAGTTCGGTGAAGTTAACGTTGTTTCTTGTTTTTATTAAAAAATATGCATAGTTATCAAATAAGAACTTAGCAAAATACTTTGGTTTTGAAATTGCTTTTCTTCAGCTCAATTTTTGCAAACAAATTCCATCCACTTAAGCTGAGAAAGACAGATGTAGTACCTGAATAAAGATATGAGCATATTTTAAATCCGGTTTTTTAGCAGGTATATTTGTTACATCTGCATTTATTTATGCCAATTTGCAGAGTTAATTAAATTGACAAGTGGATTCTACCCACCAGCCGTAGAACGCAATTTTCTCATGCTATGGCCTGCTGTGCCCGTGCAGATGAGCCCACTCCCTTAGTAATATAATTAAGTGACCACAATTTTTCTTCATCACTTTATGCGCCAGCCGACAGTCGGCGCTTGTATTTAATGCAGTACATACTATATGTGGTTGTTGCATGCCGGCTTGCAAATATTTATAAATCGTTTGCTTGTTTTATAGCGAGTTTCCACTTTTATTTCAAATCATCTGCCTTTATCGCTAAGACTCTTATAGATATTTGCAAACACATGCCACATTTTTTATACGGCTAACAAGCATCATTAATCAAAGTGGCAAAGAAGTGTAGCAGCACGTATGTGTGGGTCGATAACACCACAAGTGGACAGCAGCCAGAACGACTTGCATCTATGTTGCAGAAGCTTCGGATTTACTTATTGGCAAGTTGTGGTCAAACAACACTTTTCATAATAGTAATAATCATGCACATAATCGTAAAAGGTGTATAATTTTCCAGCAACGCGATTAAAACTCTACACTTAATAATTTGAAAAAGTTGAGTATACGCCCTGTCCGACGCACGGTAAAAGGGTCGGATACAAAAAATATCGCACAAAATCAACGCAGCCATTTCAATGGAGCAATTTCATACAGTAAATGAACTTACGGATTTCGCACATTTGTAATTTGCAACAAGCTGCAACAATAAAAACAACAATATACATATTTCGTATGTTGCGGTATTGAATGAGTTGCTGAGCTGTGCCAACCGCCTTGCCACTATATTAGACCACAATAAATGAATCAGTTTCATGGCTATTTCAACGAATACAACAACAAAAAGGTATAAAAATAATGGTGTACAAGGCGACGCATAAACGCGAGGCAGAAAATGGCAACACAAATGTTTATATACGCTGATGATGATGATGCGTTGCCAGTTGTTGGCAACAAAAAGTGGCAGTAGGGCTCGAGTGCTGTGCACATTAAGTTGCACGTGACGCCATTTAAAGGCGTCTACCAATTCGCCGCAATTGCATTTGCAAACGTAAGCACACACACATACACACTCATATATGCTTACATACACACTTATCTACGTGGACCATTTCTTGTGTTTCTTGTCTTCTACATATCGTGTTGCAAGCTGCCACGTGTTGTCTGTTCAGGCTACGACTCCTATGTTGTAGATTACGTGCGTGCCACTGCTGCCACTATTATTAAAGTGCTCTTGCTGTTCGTTGTTGGTGTTGCTGTTATTGTTTGTTGTTTCGCTTTGGCGATTGTGTTGCGATAGCAAAAGCAGTTCAATATACTGTGGCAGTTGAAGGCGAATAGAAATAAAACTCATTAAAAGAATATAGTCAAAGTATTATTTTTCTTCACTCTTCTCGCTTATGCTTCCTCGTGCTGCCCCTTTGTGGTTGGTGCTGTCATATCCTGCAGCGATTTCAGCATACAAAGCGTTATTTTTTGTAGCACAGTGTCTTATGCTGATAACTATGTGTTGATATTTTGAAATTTTTGTACGTAAACATTTTTTGAATATATTTTTTTGGGCTGCCTAGATACTTAAAGTAAGAAATATGCATAATAAATACTATATTATTTTGAAAAGTTGCCAACTGTTAGATCATAATGGGTTTCGAAGACAAATAAGAACAGTTTTCACATAAATTTTATTTACCTTTTAACTTTTATTTACCTCAATAAAAAATAATCTCTAATATTTCATTGTATTAGTTTTGTTTTTATGAATATTAAAATCATTTAGTTTCCTTCACCTTTATTTACGGGCTTAAATAACTAACTCCTTCCTTCTAACACTCCTCAATGGCAATGGTATTTCGTTCAGTCAACCAGACCACAGTGCGTTCGCACTAACTCGACTGGTTCATCTCCCTTTGTTTATATTTTGTTGTTGTTTCAGTTGTAAACCACACTTTTTGCGATTTTTCGCTTATATTAACAAAGAGAAATTGTTTTTCAACAATACTTTGATTGTTATGCCATTGTAGAGTGCTGCAAGTAGATATCGGCAAACGGCAAAACCAATTACAACAACAGCAAATCCTGATAACAGGCATACAAAGTCATAGCAACCAACAATCTTTCGTCGAAGCAATGCATCAGCGTGGAGATCTTTCAATTTATTACACGTTATTAGTTAAATGTACATATATACACGCACACATTTACAGCAGCATTGCATTACAATTGTGCATCCCTGGTATTGTTGCTATGTTGCTGCCTTCCTTTTATCCATTACAATGGAAAATTGAATTAGCCATCGGCGATGAAATGAAAAATATTGGCGTGATCGCAGTTAAATTAACAATAGCTTTTATAGGGTTTGCAAACACACACACACATATGCATGTTTGCGTTTACACAAGCAAGCATATACGCACATGTTGTTGTTCTGCATATGATTCTATCATCGGTGCTGCAGTAAAAGTTATTTGTGCAAGCGAAAACAATTGCGATCAACGATAAATGTTCCGATTGGCATTTGCTGCATCAACACACAGACATACAACGATTTATAGATATATATATAAGCCACACATCTGTATCTTTTCCATATTCCATTTAGTTAGCTACGTGAAAATTGCTTTGGCATCTCTTTCGGCCGCATATTGGCGCCCCGCGTTGCACACATTGCCGCTGGCGGTTTCAAACAAACGTGCCACAAACTGGGAGGTATTTACTTTTTCATTGTTTGCAGTGGGAAATTGAAACCATTTTTCACTTTATACTTATATTATTGCATTCGCTATTTACCTATCGTGCAACTGGTACTTTCGCATTGGCTTCGAATATGTAAATATGTACGCAATGATATTTTCAATAAGCGTGCTTGAGTTGCCAATTGAAAAATAAAAACTCACATCACATTTGGTTTTGAAAATATATTGATGTTATTGTGAATACCGTTAGACTGTTTTGGTAACAGGTTGGCCCACATATTTCCAGAATGATGGAGTCACAACCAGCTTTCTTCTAAATTGTTTGTGAATGGCTTTGGAAATCATTTCCTGCCATCACTGGCAAATATTGCTCAGTATTTTGCAAGAAACCTCTACTATATTTATTTTATTATATTTTAAAATAATTTTGATTATTTCTGTTATTTTTCGTATTTAAAAACAAGTAAGGAAGGGCTAAGTTCGGGTGTCACCGAACATTTTATACTCTCGCATGATAAAGTGATAATCGAGATTTCCTTATACGTCATTTACATATTTTTCAAATACCGTATTTTTGTAAAGTTTTATTCCGCTATCATCATTGGTTCCTAATGTACATATATACTCGTATTATACAGAAAAGGCATCAGATGGAATTCAAAAAAGCGTTATATTGGAAGAGGGCGTGGTTGTGAACCGATTTCACCCATATTTCGTACATGTCATCAGGGTGTTAAAAAATATTATATACCGAATTTCATTGAAATCGGTCTAGTAGTTCCTGAGATATGGTTTTTGGTCCATAAGTGGGCGAGGCCACGCCCATTTTCAATTAAAAAAAAGCCTGGATGCAGCTTCCTTCTGTGACTTCTTCCGTAAAATTTAGTGTTTCTGACGTTTTTTGTTAGTCGGTTAACGCACTTTTAGTGATTTTCAGCATTTGTATGGGAGGTGAGCGCGGTTATTATCCGATTTCTTCCATTTTTAAACTGTATATGCAAATGCCTGAAGGAAACGACTCTGTAGAGTTTGGTTGACATAGCTATAGTAGTTTCCGAGATATGTACAAAAAACTTAGTAGGGGGCGGGGCCACTCCCACTTTTCCAAAAAAATTACGTCCAAGTATGCCCTCTCTAATGCGATCCTTTGTGCCAAATTTCCCTTTAATATCTTTATTTATGGCTTAGTTATGACACTTTATAGGTTTTCGGTTTCTGCCATTTTGTGGGCGTGACAGTGGGTCGATTTTGCCCATTTTCGAACTTAGCCTTCTTATGGAGCCAAGGAATACGTGTACCAAGTTTCATCATGATATCTCAATTTTTTCTCAAGTTACAGCTTGCACGGACGGACGGACGGACGGACAGACGGACAGACGGACGGACAGACGGACGGACAGACGGACGGACGGACGGACACAAATACGACTAACTGAGTTATTATCATCAACAAAAGTTTTAGTCCACCAACAGACTTCCGGTTTTTTAGTTTTAGTCGAATCCGTTCCAACTTTTCCTAAATTTTGTTTTTACTACACTCATACGATAATACAATACAAGTAAATATTTACGATCTTACCACAAATGTTCATGTAATAAATACATCGAATGCGTTTCTACGCTTTGCTGCTCGTTTGTGCACTGATATTGTCATTTGGTGGCCCAATAAATATGCGTTGCTCGTCGACGGCAACAGTGCGCTTGTCGCACACACAAGGCAGACCACTAAATATGAAAGCAAAGTCCATGCGTTGCAGTTGCAGCGAGTGTGGCGCATTAAATTGCACGTTCTGCGTCAGCGAGTCGAACTGCTTTGCCAGCACAGAAGTTATTGTTGCAGCACAATAAATTCCACGCACACACAATTATATTTCAGGGAGAAATGCATAAATAAGGCATTCCAAAGTGCCAAGAGTAGGACGCGAACTTCTAAAATACAAAATCGTTCGCGGTTGCAAATAATTGTAATGTGAAAGTTATCAAGTTGCATGTTGTCAGTATGCTGTAAGTTGTAAACATTTCGCAAGCTGGTGGCATGTTGTTGACTTTGAATGTTTTCTTTTCTTCTTCTCTTATTTTTCAGAGGAGCTTCAGGTAATTTTCAAGCAAGTTTTTCCAATGAGCCTCAAATTCCTAGTTCTTGGAATCTTCACGTGTTCTCTTTAGTCTTGTTTAGATAATTTAAGTTTTAATTTTCCATATTTCTCTTAAGGATTCTAAAGCTTAGTATTTGTCATATAAGTTCATACTAATAACAGACTCACACCATATGGAAGGAAAATGTGCATCATTTTAAGTGGTTTTACTGGAAGAGTTTTTTATATTTTTCATAACTACTTATTGTTATATATTATAAGTACTAGAACTATATTATGGACTAGAGTGAGGAGATTGGAACATATTGCAAAAAAACTAAGTAAGTACTAGTTCACGCCAGCAGCAGAAACTTTTTGCAACTCACTTTCGCCAGACAACTATTGTTCCGCAGTCCCTTCACTAGGCGTAAAAGATTTCCACCGCCGCTGCCCCCTTTATCCACTAACTGTCGGTCTTTTTGTATTGGTTCATACCAAACCAAGCCAACATATGCTCACCGAAGGCTAAAGTAAAATTGCACATTTATAGCATGAATGCAAAGCAGTAAAGTTATTCTTGTCAGTTCTTATTAAAAATGCAAACTGCGGTAGTGTCGGTTAATGACTACCGCGCTGACAGCCCCTGACTACGGCGACCGCCATCGGTGTGGTGACGCCGCCGTTTGTTCCACCATTGCTTTGCTAACGTTATTGTCATTAAACACTTTCGAGCACGTTGGACATGCCATGCCGTGTTATGTGCTGTGCTATGCTGTGAATCAGTGTTGTACTCTACCCTGGGTTGGGCAGTCAAGTTATTGTCGTCACCGTCCACTGGCGCAGTTTTTTTATAATTGTCAGGCTTAATTGTTCCACCGCCGCTTGGCGTTGCATGTTGCACCAGACTCGTGGTAATGAAGATTAAGTTGGAGTTAAAAATAAAGTTGCATATCATCTTAACTGCTTCAACAGCGGTAGTGTTCTTTTAAATGTAATATAATTTTTAGGAGGAAGAGAAACATAAATGCAATCAAATATCCGTTTCTACCCCCTGACCCCTCTTCAACCACCCTTTTTTTCAACATTCAATGCCATGGCGGCACCTACCTTCGCCTGGTAAGCTTTCATTAAGATTGTGAGTTTAAGATCTGTGGCGTAATTTACTTTGCCATGTAAGAGAGTGCTGTTGCAACATGCTACATAAAGTTGTGGTAAAAATATAATCGAGATTTATGTATATATCGGGTGATTTTTTAAGAGCTTGATATATTGGTTCATGACATTTACTTTTGAAGATAATTTCATTTAAATGTTGACCGCGGCTGCGTCTTAGGTGGTCCATTCAGAAAGTCCAATTTTGGGCAACTTTTTCGAGCATTTCGGCCGGAATATTGGCTTATTTCTGTAGACTTTAGACTTGACGTAGCCCCACAAAAAATAGTCTGTTAAATCGCATGATCTTGGTGGCCAACTTACGGGTCCATTTCTTGAGATGAATTGTAAAATGGCCATAGAATCGCGAGCTGTGTGGCATGTAGCGCCATCTTGTTGAAACCACATGTCAACGGTTCAGTTCTTCTATTTTTGGCAACAAAAAGTTTGTTAGCATCGAAAATATTCACCGTATGTTGCGTCCAACAGCATCTTTGATAGAATGATTCCACCAGCGTTGCATTTTTCGGGATGCATGGGCAGTTGGCCACAAAAATCATGCGATTTAACGCCTTTAGACTATTTTTTGTGATACATTTGTGTGGAAGACAACATTTCCGTTTTGGTTATTCCGCTAAGTGCTGCAACGCATCGGTGTGTGAAAAGAGTGCTCAAAAATGGAAATTTATTGTTTTTCTGTGTGTAACTGTACGAGGAATATAAAATATTTATGTCGTATATAGACATACTAGCAAAGGATATTGCAGTTGATACATTTGTGTGAACACGTTTTGGTTTTCGCTAAGTGCTGCAACGCATCGGCGTGTGAAAAGAGTGCTCAAATGGAAATTTGTTGTTTTTCTGTATGTATGTGTGTATATAGGACACATACCACACATACATACCCACTTATGTGGTGAATAATGACATGTTGCATGCATTCCAACATACGGGCATTCATATTTCCTGCAACATGCCACAAATAATCAACAGCAAAATGCAATAAAGGTGCATATTAAAAATTTACAATTATCATGTGTGTATGTATGTGTCCCAACTGTCCCAACGTCGATCATTCCAAAGCATGATAATTTGATTTTATATTTGCCACAGACATAAATATACAAGTAGACTCGACCCTGGCTACTGCGGCATCAACCCGGTAATTGTGGTAGCAGCGAGGCAGCTAAATTTCCATCAACGGAAACACAACTCGTCACGTAATTGTATTAAATGAATTGTGCAACACAAGCGTGGCAAGTGCAACGTGAAATCATGAGCAAACGTGGCAGCAAAAAGTCTTCGTCTAACAGAAATGGCAAAAACAAAGCTTGCAACCAAGAAACAGCAGCCAATATTAGCGTGGTGACGGCGCTGCGGCAACATGCAACACGAAAAAATAATCTTTGTGGCATCAACGCACACACACAGATACACAAACAGAAGTCTAAACACCACTTTCTGATTGTGGTAGTCATTTTAAGACAGCCGCGGCTACTAACGTTCCGATCAAACTGTCCATTGTTAGAAAGTCGGGACCGCCCTTGCACTGTATGCCAACCGCCATTTAAACGCCACCAATGCCGCTATTTTTGCTCCCTGCCTTTTTCCTCCGGTAATTACAGTTGCTACGCCTTGTTGCAGCTTCGGTGTGTGTCTCATCGCCGTGGCTGCTGCCGGGATAGTTCTTGCTACAAACACGCCCTTTAAACAAACCAAGTGCAACATCTGCATGGCTCAAGTTGCAGCAAAGTATAAAAAACGAACTTAGTAAATGGCAACCAAAGTACAGCAGAAAACCCAATAACTGAGCAGAAGTTGAATCAAAGCAACAACAATTGTTTCAGCGCAAAAAGCACAGCAGCCGCAACAATGAGCGCACAGCAGATTTTACACAAAATGTGCTTGCAACGTCGCTGATACAGCTACTACTCTACTACCCAGCGCCCTGTTGAATGAAGCTATTTGCATGTGGTCACTCACCACGCTCCCTCCAAAGCTCCGCAGTCATTATATTTCATTTGCTCTTTACGCCAGTAAAGAAGAAGAAGCTCTTTAATATTCAGTGCCACAATTTCTTATTTTATGCATTTTTAGACACAATTATTGTCGTTGTTTTTGTTTTTTTCATAGGCCACTTTGCGGCGGCACAAAACTCGAGCTCTTATTCTTGCCTCAGTGGCAGCACTCGTGGTCGGTGTTTCATTTCTCTTTTGCATCTCTCGCTTTTTTCACTTGTTTGTTTTTGTATTTGCTATTGTTGTTGCATTGGCTACCTCTCTGCAGGCTAAGATGCTCTGCTATTCTTTCGAATCGAATATTATTGCGGTCTAATGCTCAGATATCTGTTTGCTTGTGTCTTTATACCTATAAATGAGTCTATTGCCGTTGGCTTCATATTTGTTTTATTTTTGTTGTTAATGTTTTATGCTACATTCTTTTTTATTCCTTCGCTACTTGTTACAACTTGTGATTTTAGCCTTAGTTTAAGTGTCTGATGTAATGATTATAATTGTGTGGCACGAATGAGAAGTTGCCTTGGAATGGGAAGCAGAAAGAAAGGAGGAATTCGTTAGATAGCTGATAAATGAAATAAAGCGCAATATTAGCAGGTAATGGGAAATTAAAGCAGGAGGCATTAACATTTTCTAGGAGTACGAAACACACCTTAGAGATTTGGAATTTCAAATTATGTAGATCCATTTTGGGTTGAAGGCAAAGAGGCTATAATACCTTTCACAAATTCATTTCTTAGATTTTTCTAGATTCCAATTAAGGGAATAAATCAAACTTGGTATATAACAATATCTCCAAACAAGTATTATATGAAATATTTTTTTTTTTTAAGATGACAATTTTTCAATAGATGGTTTATATTATTGAAGTTATTAAATTTTCGGAATCAAAAGTTTTATCCCATGGAGATATATTATTTTATTCAGCGATAAAAAAATTGTATAAATCTGAAAACTGCACTTATATTAGTTTCTCTTCTAGATATTCCGATTAGTATGCGTGCTCTTCCCATTTTTAAGCAAATGCGATTTTAGAAAAGCTATAAAACTACTGAGTATAAATTAGCTGACTGTCATAGCTTATAAATATATCCCGCTTAATATAAATATATTTCTATATAGTACACTTCATTGTATGGCTTCCAAGTCATGGTGTCTACCTCAGTATATATCTTCCATGATTTTACCATACATAATTTACCTAAAACGTGTTGCTTTCCTACTTCATGGCCACCTCTGAAGGAATTCTTGAATTTTCAAAGAGTTACTTTTAATTAGGAAAATGAATTTCTTAAATATAAATAATGTTTTTTGTTTTTGAATAAGAAACTCCCGCTTTCATTGTTTCTTTTACAGTTAAATTTAAGCTTACGATCAAATGATTATTCCGCTTTAGAGCTCGACATAAATGCAACGTAACGAGGTACGAATTCGGAACTTCTCCCACAGGTCCGTTAATAATAACTACTACAAATTCTACAAAAAAGTGTTATAACTGAGCATTCTAAACATACTTCATGATGACTTAACTAGCAATCCGATTTGTACTTAAAAATTTAATCAAGTAAACTCAACATGAGACAAGAATTTTTTGCAGACTTTAATAACTTCCGCATGTTTGCACAGCGTCGCACACAGCTTGTTAATCTTGCGAGCAACAAAGCAACACCATTTATTTCAAGTTCGTGCCTACGAATTTATAGCTAAATGTTTCCGATGCTTTCGCACATTTTATTGACCATTAAATGCCTGTTTGTACACATAAGCAAGTCATTTTTCGACGTTAACGGCCGTGCGCTGATGTTTGGCTTTGAAACTCAACAAACACGAGCAGGTGAAATATCCAATTCTATTAATACCAGACTGTACTAAAGTCGTCCTCTGTACAAATCATAAACGTATCTTCAAAAGATGTTACCAGTTTTATTAGGGCTCTAGATGAGTATATAGTAGGTATATCATTATACCCACATGAACCAACTGTTCAGATATATATTTTAATTAAATAATCTGCGCCGATTTCAATGATCCTCACTCTTGAATGAAAGGTCCCGAAAAAAAATTATTTACTTTTTATAAAATTTTCATCTGCGTCAACAAATTCATATCACTGAGTATAAATAAATCTGTATATATATATAAAATCCTTAGCAACACATCTTTAAAATCTAAGAAGACGGAAAGTCCGACAGCATTTTTAAGGTTTGGTTTTATGGAATTAAGAAACAAGAAACCACTGTATCGATTGCTTTGAAATTTGCAAGGTATGTTTATATTCCTGCCAGAATTCGATTTTTGATCAGATCAGAAAGCCGATAGTAGTATCAGTTTGCAATATTATGTACAGAACAGCAGAAAAATGTTTTATTATGATCGGCTCATTTGTCTTCAAGTTATCAAGTCATAGTCTCAGAGCAAATTTTTAATGAAAAGAAAGGGATTATAATCTCACTAAATTCGGCAAAAGATTTATGATTTTTTCCAATCAAGAACAAACGAAAAAAATTTTTTTTTTTTAAGTCAGAAATATAAATATTTTTAAGAGCTAGACTACAATTAAAATTATTTGAGAGTAAAAACTAGACTTACGCGGATTATTTCTTCAAACTTCTTAGTTTTCCCAACTCCAATTTTAACATCGTTACCACTACCAGTATATTTACATTTTTTGTTGTTCTTTATTATTGCTTGCTATTTGTTCACTAACTGCTACTGCACCGCTCATTTACGTATTTACAGTTATTGGCCAACAAACCACGCCGCCGGAATGGCCAATTTACCGTGATCCCTACGCAGAAATTGCACTGGATCTAGGCTCTCCAAAGAGGAATCCGACAAAAAATTGGACGGCAAAAATTTGCAACTGCTGCGGCCACTCGATCGCGATGAGGAGAATCTGATTCACATTGTCTCTCAGGTGAGTGCACGAAAGTGGCCACGAGCTAGAATATTAAAAACAAAGTTGGGCTGAAACTAAAGTGAAGCAGCCTGTTCTTGTGTGTGTGATTATATGCGATGCTGCGCGCTAAAGGCGGCTAGCTTGCAGTAAAATATATAAAACTATGTGTGATGTGCAGAACGCTAACAAGAACAACAAAAAGAAATACACATTTACAAATGTGTGTGTGTGTGTAAACGAAAACAGCCCGCGGTGACTTGCCGCTGTGAGATTTTGTTTGGTGAAATGCAAATTTTTTATGGCGCAATTTACAGTTGCACGCCACAAAATGTGCCGGCCAGCCAACAAATGTCTGTAGAACACTTAGCGCTGCTGCAGAAATATGCAAGCGCTTTATGGTGCTTTACTTATGTTATTTGGAGTGCAGCGCAACAATTTCTTAAGCACATCTTCTGCATATGAAAACCACCAACGGAGTGCTTCCCTGTTTCTGAGCGTATATGTGATTATTTCTGGCTCCTTTGTTTATTTAGAACTATTGAGCGTTTTATTTGCGTTTGCTCATTTTTTACTTTTTTAAAGCTTATTCTAATTTTTCATTTCGTTGCACCACAGGTCTGCTGTTCGATTTGCAACGCAACCAACAAGCGACGCCGCATTCCGATTATTGTGCGCGTATCTGATGTCAACGACAATGCGCCGCGCTTTATAAACACACCCTATGAGGTCACCATGCCGGAGGTAAGGAATGAACAATCTCTATGAAATTACGAAGACAAAAATCACCCACAAGCGCAGTAGCAACATCAAGCTTCCATCAGAATATTCATGTGTATAAGAGTGTTTGTATGTGTGGAAATATTGGCAAACAGCGATAAAGGAAATTGAAAACTTTTTTAAATCTACAGAAAATCACATTTGTTTGTGCTTTAACTTTAATTTGAAACCACAAGCAGTCACCATTACTCCTTTTTGCTGCAATTTTGTTGGCTACTTAGCGGGAACCGACTTGCGCTGGGACACCGGCTATTTTCGTTTATTTTTTAATTCAAAATATTGAGAAAACCACAACATTTGCTCCAATGCCATCTACATATATCGGGTGATTTTTTAAGAGCTTGATAACTTTTTTTAAAAAAAAAACGCATAAAATTTGCAAAATCTCATCGGTTCTTTATTTGAAACGTTAGATTGGTTCATAGCCCGAATCGGAAATGTTGTCTTCCAAAGCTGGAATAGTTGCTGGCTTATTTCTGTAGACTTTAGACTTGACGTAGCCCCACAAAAATAGTCTAAAGGCGTTAAATCGCATGATCTTGGTGGCCAACTTACGGGTCCATTTCTTGAGATGAATTGTTCTCCGAAGTTTTCCCTCAAAATGGCCATAGAATCGCGAGCTGTGTGGCATGTAGCGCCATCTTGTTGAAACCACATGTCAACCAAGTTCAGTTCTTCCATTTTGGCAACAAAAAGTTTGTTAGCATCGAACGATAGCGATCGCCATTCACCGTAACGTTGCGTCCAACAGCATCTTTGAAAAAATACGGTCCAATGATTCCACCAGCGTACAAACCACACCAAACAGTGCATTTTTCGGGATGCATGGGCAGTTGGCCACCAAGATCATGCGATTTAACGCCTTTAGACTATTTTTGTGGGGCTACGTCAAGTCTAAAGTCTACAGAAATAAGCCAGCAACTATTCCAGCTTTGGAAGACAACATTACCGAAAAAATTCGGGCTATTCCGGCCGAAATGCTCGAAAAAGTTGCCCAAAATTGGACTTTCCGAATGGACCACCTAAGACGCAGCCGCGGTCAACATTTAAATGAAATTATCTTCAAAAAGTAAATGTCATGAACTGCATTAAAGCCACAGAAATTGCTTATAAATGCTCACAATGCACTTAACTGCGCTTAACTGTAGACCACGTTGAAATTTTTATTAAAGATTCGCCTAATTGTAGGCAATTGTTTTTAATTTGTATGAAAAAGGAGTTAAGGTTCGTGTTTCTTCTACCGCGCTTATATCGAATTAGCGAAAAAAACTTATACGAGTACTTGACAAATTGGTTTATGGTATTAAGCTTTAGAATTTCGAAAATAGTGAGGTAGTGAATCGAATTCTTAATCACCACTCATCTACATAAAAATTAAGAGTTAGTACCTTTCAACGGGTTACACTAACCACTAAGTATATAATTACTCGCAGATATACTTACACTCTATGCATTTAATAATATGTTTGCAACTACAATTGCATCGACGCTTGCCGCAGGCAAAAAGGCACAGCTGGCAGATTGACAGACATGCAAGGAAAAGAACATCAAAACGAGCGCCTCAGCTGTCAGAAAGTCATTTGAGTTTCTTCTTGTTGTACTTTTATTTCTTTCTTTTTTTTCTGCTTTGTGCTAATTGTGATTTTTATTGCTGTTATAACAGTTAATTGCCCTAGGAAATTATTTTGCATGTCTCTTCAACAACTTCACAACTAAAAAAATGCGGGTGTGGGTTGTTATATTTCGTGTGTGTTGAAAATAACTTAAATATTTTGAGTTTAGTGACATGCTGCCTGCACTTCGTGTTTTTCTTAATTTACTACGGCTTTGGAAAAATATTTTTTATATTCTTTGAGTAATATCTAGTGTCAATAGGCAATCAGAATATCCATTCTTTCTTAACCTTTTAATTTTTTATATTTCCCCGATATGGTTTCCTGTGCTGATACAAATCATTGCAATGACCCTAATGACCCTTTCTTAATCATACTGTTGAAACTCGTGGCGGTTTTGTCGAATAATTTTGAAGTCGGAGGGATTCTAAAAAATTTTTAGATCACTCCTAGGAAGGAATGGGCGAAATGTGTCTTAACACGAGGTATGTCCTGTAAATCTTCGTAATTAATTCAAAGTGGGTTCGATGTGAAATTATAGCCTTATATAAGAACTTTATTTATTACCGAGCTGGAAGCTGAAAATTTTACTTGGCTAGGCACGCGTTAAATTGCCACCATCTTGGTCGAGAACACTTTTAGGTATTTCTTTATGGACTGATAAGAACGAACGTCATTAAGCAAATATTTGTAAAACACTAATAGGTAAAGCGTCCTTATTCAGATCATAATACACCGAATGAGGGTTATAAGCCACATGAGCTGAGGAACCCTGAAGAGGATGAAGATAATGATGATGATTATGCATATGATGATCATGATAAAGATGATGATTGTGATAATGGGGATGATATCGGTGATGATAATGATAATGATAGTGATAATGACAATGATAATGATAATGATAATGATAATGATAATGATAATGATAATGATAATGATAATGATAATGATAATGATAATGATAATGACAATGATAATGATAATGATAATGACAATGATAATGATAATGATAATGATAATGATAATGATAATGATAATGATAATGATAATGATAATGATAATGATAATGATAATGATAATGATAATGATAATGATAATGACAATGATAATGATAATGATAATGATAAGGATAATGATAATGATAATGATAATGATAATGATAATGATAATAATTATGATTATGATGATGACAATTGTAATTATGATTAAAATGTTGATGTTGACATTTTACCAAAATTGGCATATTAATCTTGTAGGAATTTTACTCCCTTTTAAAATAATTTTCTCTTAACCTAATAGTATCGTCGGGTAAACTATCAGTGATAGATCTATTCTTTTTACAGTACTCAAAAGCATAAAAAATCAGTTTAACATAATATTCAATTATGGTGCATTTGAATGAAAAGTAAATTATTTATTTAAATAGGTTAATTGCTTAAAATTTGTCGTTGGATTATTAAGAGCCAAACCCTTGAAATTTCCATATTTTTACATTTAAGTCATTAAGTTACAACAAATGAATAAAATTAATTTTGAGCACCGTTAAATTAGACTCGAACAAACTCTTTTACCCAGCGCTGTCAAGTGTCAATTATGCGGCGACAGCAGTACAAGTATCGGTTGTCATCACTAAAAGCCACTATTACATTCTTAAATATTACTATGTGTTTAAATAAATACATTCAATTAAACATTATAATGTATTACTTCATCACACACACATATGTAAATGTAGCACTCTCTTATTGGGCGGTAATTGCAACCTTAATGTTGCCAATCTGCAAATCTTTTCAATCTGGCTGGTTTGACAAAATTAAGCGTAGTCTGCAGCAACTGTCAATCGCCACTACAAACAACAAGTAAATCACTTTGAAAACAAGAAAATGTTGAAATCCGGCAACACAGTCAAAGCAATTAATCATATAGACAAGTTGTTCGCCCGACCGAAGTCAAACGCGAAGAAAAAAAACACAAATTCGACATAAACAAAGTTCATACGCAAAAATTAAATGAAAAAGAATGGCCTCAATTTTGTGCGTATTTTTGTTAATTAAGTGGTCGTCAGCCGTATGCTTCGCCGCTTGGTCGCTCAGTCGCTTTGACAGTTGTCAATTTGGCGCACTTTGAAGTCAATATGAGTAGTTGTTGCGGCGGTTAGTCGGCGCAAGTACTTAGTAACATGTTGCCTTTAATGAAGCCAATCGCAACATGTTGCTGGCGAAACATGTCGCACGACACGCACGTCTACTCGAACCATAACAGCTGAGTTTATTTTATTATTTATTTAATAAAATAATTTATTTTTTATAAATTCTTGGTTATACTGTTTCTGTGCCAGCCAATTTTCTATATATAAAAATCGCAACCGTCTAAATAAATACATTTTGTGGTCGCATGTTGCGGACTGATTTCCCATAGGCATAAAAAATACACATTGCACACATACTAACTCAAAGCTCGTATGTTTATGTGAGACTCGAAGTTCATATGCGTATTTGTTGCACAAAACTTGCAACACGTTGCACTGCTATACATCAATTGGCAGCAGCACCTGTTGGCACTGCTTCAAAGAGCTGTCCATCAAATGCGCTTATATCACCTATCCTTAATTCCAACCTCACTCCCCTCTCCCAGCCACTTTTTGTTCTCAAGTTGCTCGTTTGCTGTCAACACAAATCCTGTTCAACGGGAATGACTTTGACGCAAACATATCACTCAGATAGCATAAAACTCTTTTGACTATCGCCTGTTGGCCGCTGGCCTCCAAGTGCTTCACCACCAAGCATGCGGAAATTGATTATTACAGTTGAGCGTCAGTTTTTTCACTAAAGATTTCTGCCGCTCTTTTTGCATTCATTATGTTTTTCTCCTTTCGTCGGTTTTGTTCTTTGGTCTCGCCGCTGCCATCTTAATTGCTCATTTGTAAGGAAATTGCGCCATTCATAAATACATTAGAGAAATCAAATTAAGTTATTAGCTCGGCAATGTCATGTACCGCTATTCGTCACGAGCACATACTCTTTTTCATGCATGAGACTCCATGCCACACAGCACAAATGTTTGGCGCTGCTGCCGCTGAGACCAGCTGCCATTGTGAGTTATTTACTGAGTGCAGTTATCTTAATTCATAAAACGGCGCGGCTGAAGTTTGAAGAATAAATATTTGCATAATAACTGTAATCGTTAGTGTCAAGTTTCATCCACTTGACAAACGTGGGAGAGATAGAAGAGGTGAAGTCTTTCTTAAAAAAAAAGAAGCTTGCTTAATTGGCTGCGATTAATTCTTATGTTACCATTAGCTGCAAATGATTTTGATGAGTTAATTTTCGAAGACTGTCTTTATATGTACATCACTTTTTTCTTTGCAATTATACAGTGCTTTACAAAAAATTGTTATAAGTAATGTGCTAGAATGTTTTATGCCCAATTTTTAGTAATAATATTTAATTAGTATTGTCCGTTTTCAAAAGGAATGGCAGTACAGCTATCGATAATCATTTGACAAGCTTTCTGCCAATCCGTACATATTTCCTTATGTCTTGACTATGTACGGAAACACTAAAGTGAACTTTAAGTTGATCAAATTTAGTTTGGGGTACACAGTAGTTTGGAAGACTACTGACAACTTAAAAAAGTGTATGTGACTTCTCTAAAGGTTAGTCTCAAATAAACGTTGAAATGACTTTAAGAAGTAACCGTTGCAGTTTTTACTGTAGCAAATGAACTTCCACAAAACTTCTCTGCAGTTATTACACGAGTTTCAAAAAAATGCTTAAAATGAAAACCATTCTGTGTCATGAAAAGATGAACTCCAATCACAGACTTCTCTAGGATCTGTAAGAAGTAGCTCCATCTAAAATAAAGTATGCAATATTGCTAAGTTGTATTATACAGAATCCTAAAGCCTCGACTTTATATCATCACAGTAACTCATCACGTGTTTACAGAGAATACCAATATTTAAGTACATGCAGATTGTTTAAATAATACGTCCACACAATTTCTGCGTATTTTCATAATACTTATGGTTAGATGGAACACGTTGCTTATAAGACCTCTACGTTAATACGAGGGCTGCTATATATATTCTGGCCTAGGGCAACACTAAGTGTTGCCAGGTGCAATCTGACATTTCCATTGGAAAGTTTGATATTTTTTAGCATAACATCACTCAGAACGTTTTGTCATTTAATCGCGAATTGTTTTATTTACAGGGAAGCACCATCCTATAGCACTGTGAGAAACTGGTACAACGAATTCAATCGTGGCCGACGCTCGCTCAAAGACGAATTCCGTGAAGGTCGTCCAAAAACAGCCGTTGTGCCAGAAAACATCGATGCCGTACGTGAACTGATAATGCAAGACCGTCATGTGACATACCTTCAGATAGAGGCATGCCTATGCATTTCTCCCACCAGCATACATTCCAAATTGCATAAACACGTGGCCGTAAAAAAAGGTTTGTTGTCGTTGGATCCCGCACAATTTGACAATCGCTCAAAAAAAAGGCTCGTGTGGATTGGTGTAAAGAAATGCTGAAAAAATACGATCGCGGTGCTTCAAAATACGTTTATAAGATCGTCACAGGTGACGAATCATGGATCTATGCGTATGAGCCCGAAACAAAACAGCAATCGACAAAAAAAAAAAAAAAAAAAAAACAAAAAAAAAAAAACATTTTCCATATGAAATTACCAACTTCATTTTGTAATTATCGCAGCGCTCTAGATATATTGATTTAGATTTTTTTTTTATAATATGCCACTTGGACATATGAAAGTGTTTAATGAAAAGGCTAGATTAATGAAAACAATTTTACACATGTTGGTGTATAAGTATATATATATACTGTATATTGTGGTTAAAAGTTTTTCGCAAAAGCAGAGACAAATAAAGAATTTAAAATCTTAAGTATTTTTTGAACCACTTATTATAGAAAACTACTATAAACAGAAAAATTCAAGAAAAAATATTTTTTATAATTTCTTTTATTTTTTTATTACATATCATCTGTGAAAATTCTATAAAGTCTTACTCAAAAAGCCGAATATCTCCAGAAGTATTAATGATAGTGTTTTGATCTCAGATCTTTTTTGTATATGTCATTTACGATACATTGGTTGTCAAAAAAGTTTTTTTATTCGTCGCATCGGGTCATGCTATACCTTTTTTGGAAGATGCGCCACGCTCCGGAAATCGTCGAAAATTGCGACAAAATCGCTGAATTGGTCGAAAGAGACCGGCATAATAGCAGCCGTAGCATCGGTCAAGAGCTGGGCATGAGTCATCAAATTTCAATTCAATAAAAATACCGCAAGACTTTTTTGACAACCCATATATATACAAAAAAATGCGAATTTCAAGGAAAAATCAGGTTTAGAGCCCCGTACTACCTCGTCGGTGTGAGTTTCGACTTGCAATGGGCACTTTTGTAGAGTGTTCAATTCTGAGGAATATGTGTCTAAAGTCAAAGCGATGCCATAAAATGCCTCTGAGCTATAGAAATTTTAAGATAAAAAATCACCATTGTCCTGTATTTTCTATGGAAATTTTTTACATGCCTTGGTCCAGTTCTTAATGTTCATATTAAAATTAAAATGTTCAGGGAATTTTTTTTGGGGTGTTTCCAAGGAAATTTCGTGACGGGATTGAAAAAAATTAATAGTTAAAAAAAGACACCCTAATATATACATATGTTACTATGCACTTGAGCTCCTTTTGATTGTGTAAAAATAAAACAAATATATTAGGAGAATTTTTTTATAAGATATATTATATTTTAGCTGCCTAAGACACTTTCAATTTTAACCTTGAAAAGCGCTGCGGTGTCTCTTAGAGAGGTTTCCTTTTTTATTTTTCGAGGTCATTGTATGCACGTGACCCACACTCGCACTCGCTTTGATTTATGCATGTCATGCAGCGCACGAAAAGTGGCACACACTCAAGCATAACGGCTGGTTTAAGTATATAGGAGATTGTATACTTGCATATATCGATATAAAAAATATATGTGTATACATACATATGTGCATACTTGACTAATATAATGACTTTTAGTCGATTGTTTCTTATAATAATACATACTACACAGTTTTTATGCCTCAAGTCGAACTGCAGTTTACTTAGTCATTTCCTGTGTAAACAATTCACACAGTTACCCAGTTCTCGGTTTTCACAATTTATTCCATTTTTTGTACGTTTTGGGTACTTTAGCTCAGCCAGAGCAGACATATTAACCCAAACAATCTAATAAATAGTTCATTTATTGTGGACCCATAAACATAAAAAACACACCAAATGTGTTTATTTTCAATTGGTACAACAAACTTGCTACTTAGTTTGCATGTTATTTTCGCTCTGAGCTCAGCTTGCTGTGAGTAACTGTGCATTTTAGTGTTTCTAATTACATGCGGCGGCGTGTGGGTTTTGCATACGGCTGCAGTTCACGCGTTCCGCTTGTGGCTAAAAATATTAGTTTCCCATATTGTGCGTTGTAGTTTCAATTCGAAATTTAGGTTTTCATACTTTGTATAGTTTTTTGTTAGTTTTTATGCAAAACGGCACGTAAAAATACCAATTAGCAATCTTGTATACGGTAGTTATTTTAATTTTTTTATGAGGTGTTGTTAACTACCGAGTGGCGGCACTTGGTATTAATTACTAAAAGAAACACTAGACAAGCTAAAAACTACTAACTCGGCGAGTGTGTACAACATTTTGGGTTTTATTCGAAAACAAAACTATTTAATCTTGTTTATGTACTTGAGAATATTTTTTAGTAAAATTGCTTGTTTGCAAGAAGTTCGTGTCTTAAGTCTTTTGTAGTCAAACCACTCTTAGCAGCTGTTTGCATCTGGAGGCATTTTCAGAACAATATAGCAATTATTGTTATATAGCCTATTACTTTTATGTTTATTTGCTTATTATCTATAATGTTTTGTAAATTGTTTCAAGCTAATTTAAAAATCATATCATAAAATAAACTCCAAATATTTTGTAAAAAATTTAAATATTTGCAAAATAAGCGTAGTTCCTACTCATATTATATACTCACAAAAATGTTCTAACTAGAATCGCAAAATCATTGGCATTTCAAATAAATTGCTTAACTGACGAATTGCTTCATTTTTGCGTGTATCTTTGATAAATCCGGCATGTCCGAAACTAACAAGCAGCCGTGCTTGTAGCAAACAGTATGAATATATAAAAAATAATAATAATATATTATGCCCAGAAATAAATAATTTATTGATTAACTTTTCCATGATTTTGTGAGAGATTTTGCTTTCAGCAGCACGAATCATGGTGGCCCATTGTTACAAAGGTATGCGTGTGAGTTTCAAATATTTTAGCTTTTAATAAATAATTATTTTAATTTTTTGGTGTATTTTATATATTGCCATGTAGCTAACCGCCTGTTGCACAGCTGACAATTTGCCTCTTTGGTGTTGCAGCATGTATTATATATACGAACATACTCATGTTTATTCTTTGCAAGCAAAATATTGTATTGAAAAACTGTCACAACTTGATATGCTTACTTGTAAGCGATTCTAAAATGCAAAAAGTCAGCATACAACAACAACAAATACATACATTTGAACTGTGGGACTGAAACTAAATTTGATTTTTTGGTATTGCTTTTATATTTTTCATAATACTTTTGTACTGATTTTTAAGTGTGTATTTTCGTAAATAATAATTGAAGGCATATGACGTGTAGTCATATCTGAAGTGTGACATTCCACACATAATATCTCAAATAAAATGCAAATTAGCGAACACTTAAGAATATGGAATGCAGGCAGCCAAAGAAATAAATTCAGTTTGATTTGTAAACGGAAAAATAACATATAAGGAAACCATTTAGTGTAAAATATGTTGTCCTAGGCCTAAGCCACTGTGATGTAGATCGATATCTTCCTTTAGCCGCTCTATCAATCTTGAAATCGTAATGAAGTATGACACTTTCCTCCGGAACATCCTCTCTACTCACGAAATTAGGCTTAGGATGGTATATATCATACTTAGCAATTATGAAAAAAATATCTTTAGTTGCTATTACCTGTAATGTATATCATTAAGAATGAAATTGAAAATTATGTTTAAATTTAATTATAAACATAATGTCTTCGAATGCCTTCAACCTGTCAGAAGAGTGTATTATTCTATACATAAAACAAAAAATTATTTTTTGCTTAAGCTTAAATTGATATTTATGAGCATTTTTGGGTTGCGGACAATTTTACATTTTTTCTTCCTCCAATAATCCATGTACTCATTTTTCAAGCTCTACTCTCGCTAGGTTCTTCTCAGAAAGGTTAGCCAACTGAAATGATGCCTAATCTAAAATGCAAAACTTCCTCAATAATCCATGTACTTTTTCAAGCTCTAGAAATGAAAAATGCAAAAAATGAAAACAAAACACACACTTGTTACCTTTTCTTCAATTCTATTAAACAATCTTCACTTTAAAGATATTGTTGAAAGTTTAAACAACAGCTTAGGAATATATCTACTTATTTAGACTTAATCGAAGCAGTTCACTAATACCCCTAAAAAATGATAATGTAGATTGGTAACTAAAGCATTTTCCATCAAAATCCTTAAAAAATAAATATAAATAAATAAGTAGAAATAAAACTTCAAAAGTTGAAAATTAGCACCTTATATTCTCCACTACTTAATATGGAGTTCTAAGCATCCTTCAAAGCCAGCAATAATTTGCTCTACGACCGACACAAATAACCCATTACTTATAAATAACCTAATTAGTTTACTTCTCATAACAAACGCAACATTTAACAAAAAATGTTCAATAATAGGCGCTAAACGACTAACGTACCTACTTAAGGAAAATAAGAGGTTCTAACAACCAACTGATAAGTCTTCAAATATGGCGAAAGATAACGAACCGAGCAAGTGCTGACGAAGAATGCCTGAAGTATCGAATCAAAACAAACTCGTTTGGCTAATTGTGTGTTAAATAAGTCACTAATAACCGGCGTAGTAAGAACTAAATTATCAGAAACACATACGCATGCGCGCATGCATGCAAAGAGCCTGCAACTCATAAAGGGAGCAATCATCTAAACAAAAAATTAAATATTTGTAGACACATACATATCAGCAGGAATGTGCGTCTGTAGAAGTCTAAGTGTGTTGCAACACAAGATTCCAATTAATAAATACATAAATAAACAACACGCACCAAATGCGGTCGCGCTAAAGTTAACAATTCCTGTCTGTCTGGCGTTGTTGTTGTTGCTACTCACGTTTTAGTTGCCACTGACATTGTTGCTGTTGCAGATGATGCTATTGCCACTAATGTTGTTGTCGTAATTGGCTTTGTTGCTGCTACCGACTTTATTGCTACCACTGCACAGTGGATCCGTCAGAGGCCAAAAATCAAAAAAATCAACCACACATGATTGAAACAAAATGTAAACCAATTGTCTCTTAAATGTCCAATCTTCTTTAAACCATACCGCATTTTTCTGAAAACCTAACGGGACTTTCTAAAAACAGCATTGAAAGCGTGAACACGTGTTCATTTTCGCAACGCAGCTGCGCGCAGAGTGATTTTGTCAAATTACATAAAATCGAATTTCAAAGAGATCAAACGTTTGCTAGAGTGCTCGGAATTGGATTATTTAAAATGCATTTTAAGGTTGAAAGTATTAACTTTAAATCGAGATGTTAATAATTAACATCCTTGTAAAGTATTTCATGAAAAACTAATTTTATCGATAGTATCTATTTTGTGTATTTTGTGAACGTCTTTTTTATGTTTAGTTGAAGTTTTAGTTGTGTTTCAAGAAAATCTAGAAATTGGTTTGTATGTCATTGTGTTTGTCTTACTTTTAAGGTTTGAATGTGTTAAACTTATGTGCAGAAATGTGCAGATGTCTGTATAATCGTAAAAATACTAAGGCCGTTTGAGTTGTCCTTTTGTCTATTGTGCTGTGTTGGTCTGTCTTCGTCTTTTGTAGCTGTGTATATTTTTGCAAAACTGTTAATAAATAAATATCTAAATTTTGTTTATGTTTCCTTTGAATAATTTTTGATGTAGGTTCTTCCCATAAGTGTGTGTTTACACGCCTGCATATTTTTAATATATGGTGCACAGAACACGGAACCAAAGCAGTAAAACTGACGAAATTGATTTCAGTTGTGCAGGGGAATATTCAAAACAACGGCTACATTACAGAGTTGGGCGATCTGTCGAAAAAAGTTGAGAACATCTGTAAAACAATTTCAACTTTTTGGAAGAATTATAAACGCAAAAAGTCTTCAGTTCTTCAATACCAATCTGGTTGGCTGAATAAAGAGGAATCGATTTTGTTAAAACGCGCGCAGTGTAAATCGCAGCAGATGGAGGAAAGTACACATCGTGGCCATCCTCAACTGGATTTTGCTGTCTCTTCAACGATAACTAAGCGACGTCGTATAGCTCAACTGAGTGAAATAGATGAGTCCGCTGTTTCTGCTCTACGCAATGAACATCAGAATCAAAAGATTCTGCCAGCAGATCCCATTGAAGTTATTTCACTCTTAATGGAGACCTTTATGTCGAAACACCAGTATTTGCTGATAAGAAATTTTGTGAACAGCAAAATTTCCTTTGATTTGTTTCCAAGCCATCAAAAAATACAAAATTCAAAAAAAAGTAGATACGCTGACAATATTTTTGTAGACGAATCTCATGCGGAAGTCGAATTGCAGAGCTTACTTAACAGTACAGCATCTAGTATAATAGAGCTTCAGACCAACTTAATTGAAACTATTCCTGAGAATGCAGTTAGCAATCTAACTTTAATTGGAAAATGGGACTTTGACGGAAGTACGGGGCATAGCGAGTGTAAGCAGAAGTTTTCATCCAGTAATTTGAACGATAGAAGCTTAATCGCAAGAAAATAATAGCTTAATCGCAAGAAAATTATTTTATAATGCAGCCTTGAGTTCCGAAATCACAGGAATTGATGAATGTTCGATTCATAGGTGTGCAACATTATTGCAAGCCATGGCATCGGGGTATAAAATTAATGCGGAGAAATTTAAACTTTACGCGCTGGATACAGCTAAAGATCTAATAACTGCATATCTATGGTACTATTTGCCGGCAACCGTTCACAAGGTTTTAATACATGGTTCTGCTGTGATAGAGTATGCATTAGTGTCGATTGGAGAGCTTTGAAGCTGCAGAGTCCAATAACAAAGAAATAAAAAAATGTAGACTTCAGCACAGTCGGAAAGTGTCACGTACTTTAACAAACACAGATGTCATTAATGCACTATTTTTGCGCTCAGATCCCTTTATAACAGGACAGAGACAACTTCCAAAAAAAGACAAGTCGACTTTGTTGAAATCTGTTTATGCATTACTAGATGATTCTATATAATTTTTGTTTCCTTAATTTTTCTTTTATTGTTTTTTTTATATTGGATTTTTGATGATATGTATGTATATGTAAAACAACATTTTTCTAAAAATACAACTGCAATGTAGATAAAATAAAATAATTTCAATTTTATTAAAAAAAAAAAAATTAACAAGTTTGTTTCGATCATTCCTATGGGAGCTATTGGATATAGTCGTTTGATTTGTCAAATTTTTTTATTATTTCTTATCTTTATTTTTGGAAAGAATTTCAACCCGCTATGTCAAGAAAAGTATTTTTGGCCGCTGTTCCATACAAGCGGATCCACAGTGCACTGACCATGTTGCTGTGCCAGGCCACCAAGTCGACGGCAGAGACAACAACAGCAACAACGCCATAACAGCACACACATTGTCAACACACAACAACAACGACTACAAAGTGGCACCGTGACAAAAACTCCAAATCAAAGTTGAGCAACAAAACTGCTGACAGCGCAAAGCGAATGCAGGCTCAAGTCTATGCGCATGCGTTTAAGTGTGTTAGTTGGGCAAGTAAATGCTGCCAAATATCCCATGAGGCAATGTTAATTGTATTATTTTATTTTATTTTTTTTTTTGAGAGTTCGTTGCTTTTTTCCAATATTTCTGTGCAGCTTTATAGTATGGGCGTTCCTGGAAATTTATGTATACCAAAGTGATCTAAATTGCCAAACAATCTTGTCATAATGATACCAGTTCCATAAGAAGGTTAAGAAAATCGTTTCCTATAAAGTGTTGGCGTTGTGAAAACTGTGTGTTTGAACGTTGAATTTCTCTTATATATATATATATATATATAACTTTTTGATATCTATTTTCTATGTTTTTATCGTCTGCGGTAACTAGAAGTGAGTTACAGTAGGCAGTTTGTTAGACCATGATTTTGGATGTGTTTTTTCTCTGTGTATGTATTTACTAGATACTTGTATAGTATATACATTTTTGTTTAAGAATGTGTGTTTGTATCTAAAAAAAACTCAAACACTTGACATTATTGCAAATACAAATATTCCTAGAAGCCTATGAAGCATCATAGAAGTTGTAAGTAGTTAGCCCTTTTCAAAGGTTTAAGTTGGTCCGCTTGGTTAGAAGCTTTTACTTTTTATCAACATTCAAAGCAGCTTAACTTAGCAGCTAAGTAGTCTTCCAAATAAAGCTTACGCCATCATCATCGATTCAGTTTGCTGCGCGTATTGGCATTTGCCGACATTCTTCTAAGAGGCTTTATGGCGATGACTTGCTTTGCTGTTGAATGTGCGTCGAGTGTTGTGGTCCAACACCAAAGCCACCAGTGGAGAAAAGATGAGACTGTTCTGTTAATTACTCCATCAATTCGAATGTAGGTAGCGAAATACGAGGGTGGTTTTATAAGTTAAGGCATCTTTAGATTTTTTCTTCTCTTTTGAAATGCCATTGCACTCTTAATGTTCTCATAGTAGATTGTTGTCTTGTGAAACGCATAATAGTAATTATATTTTTAATATTCTTGTACCCATAGGAGTAATTTCAGTATACCAATATACTACGCGTTCAATCGTTTGGTTCGTGTTTTTGCTTTGGCACTATAGTGACAAGTTCCATACAGTATTACTGCCAAATAAACGTTCAGAACACTCCAAAATATTTCTGTTTTGAGGTTTTCATAAAATTATGTCACTATTTAGAGTTGCCAACTCAGGTAAAATTATTGGTTTTTGTTTAAGCCAAGATGCACATCTAAAAACTTTCAAAAAAGGCAAGCATGGTATGATCATCTTAACCAATATGAGAGCCAAATTATTACAAGTGTTAGCTTACCATAATTGTCAGGAAAAACCGTTCACTTGGCGTTTCTCGTAGGTGTTAAAACCACTTATAGTGAAGCAATGCTTTTTTAGTATAAATTAACTTTAAAAAAAATCCTTAAAACCTTTGAGTCTGCAGCCGTTTTCCAGCATGACTTTCAGCAAAAAAAGTATTTTTTGTGAAAAGTTTTGGTTTTAAAAATAAAAATAATTATCAAAAATCATTACCATGCAAATATATATTTTGAAAATGCCAACTTGGTTGTTCGAGCCATTTTAGATATCTTTTGTTAACCAATTCTGAAATCAGCTTTTCGATAATTACGCTTTTATATTTTTGGGAGCATATCATACTAAGGTAAATATTCTTAAAAATACGCTCATATGTTAAATACATACTAAGCACTTTATTATGCCCCACATTAAAATATCAAAACAAAAAGCCACTGACTTATAAAATTGCCCCTGTACTTAACATATATTATGTACATCAGTCGCAATTGATATCAGTGGGTACATATATAGTACGTTCATGCTATCCAGCTTCCGCAAACAGTTGCCTTCATTGCCAGCATCTCAAAAACTGCGTCGCACTAACTTTAGCAGAACTTATGCGCTTGAAGTTCCGAAGTCAAAACATATGCTAGCACTTTGGCACTTCTCCCAGCACAAACTCAGTACTTATACTCCTTACTTAAGTATTTACGGCCTTTGACTGTGGCGTGCTTCAAAATGATTGTGTTTATGCTCCACTCGCTGTGCTCTCGTATAGCCGACACTTGGTGCGCTGCTCTCGTTTACAAATATGGCCAGCCACGCACATTTCACTTGCCATTCAAGCCGAGTTAATTTATGTTAATTGCTGCAATGGCAACATGTAATTTTCCTACAACTGCTCCACCTGCAATGCATAGTAATGCCCAAAGCTTGCTCGCTACTGCGCCATAAGCCTTCAGCAACATTGAGGCGTTATGTTGCTATTGTTGTAATTGCTCTTGGTGAATGTTGCTGCTGCCGCTGGTACATGTGTACAACAGTCACTTTACCATTTTTAGACATTTTCCTGTCAGCATCTCGTTTATTGCATTCGTTGCGCTTTTCTTAAGTGAAATCGTTTTTATTTGCCCAGCATTTTTCCCTTGCAACCACGCACCAACAAATCCACATACACACACATATTTGTTTTTATGGCATATTTTCTAATACTGATTCCATTTCTACGTCCACCTCAATGCTTTTATTTTTATTCTTTTCAATTATTGTTATTTTGTTTGCAGAGCACATTCAGGCGCTGGAAAAGGATGCTGGTGTTAATCGACTCGTCGACTATTTTATTGCTGAGGGCAACATAAACACAACGGAAGATGAGACAACGACAATTGCCGATGGTTATGGTATATTTGCAATTTCCTTTCCCCATCAAAGGCAGGTGAGTGTTAGGAAATTAAAGGCATTAGATGTGCAAATCAATATATGATTTCCTAGTTTAATTTTTTAAGGAAGCAAACACTCATTTTTTAAATTTGCATGAAGATATGGCATGAACTTACAATTGAAAATATATACAGATATGCGTATGTCATAACATACGAGCATGCTAAAAATGCATTGAAACAACCTTTTTGGAAAGCTTGAGACAACTTTAAGAAAATTTGACAGCAGACACTGGCATTATCGGTCTATGTTAGGTTACTCTATTCTTACAACCAGCATTTTTTTTATCTGAGTACCATAAAAGTGAAATTTGCGATCGGCCAATTTTTCAGTACTATTTTGTAATACTTTTTCTTTAATTCAAATAAGACTCAGTTTCAATTTGCTTAATTTGACTCAGTTTTCTTTTGCTTAATTTGTGTTTGTCCAGAGATTCCTTTTAGATTTAGAAAATTCGAATTTGTTTAGATAAAGTAAAAAAAATTTCTACAAGGCACATATTTTAGCTTAATTTTAAAAGGTATATGTGGACATTGAATTGAAACTCTCGAAAAAAACTGTATTTTAAGAAAAAATAAAATTCAATTCAAATTATCTACACACCCTCGCTGCTTACCAATATACAAATTAATTTATTTATTCCACATACAATAAATCAATTTTTAACGCAATCATCTCCATATTAATAGGTATTGTCTTAGAAACAATATTGACATTTCCAAATTCAAATCACATCAATAAAGTGGAGCAAATATAAAGATTTCGAATATTTGCAGTCAGTAAAAGCATATTAACTGCAAATCAAACTAGAACCAAATACATCTGAGATAAGCACAACTGTGGCACTGTGGAGGGTAATACGTCGAAAGGTAGGCAATAAATATTGTCATATTTTTATCGATGAATTCTTGAACCAAAGGTAAAAGCAAACAGTGCATATCTATGTATCGCAGATACATTTTTATAGTCCTGTTGCGTTGGTGGTCAATAATTTGGCAAACTTATCTACAACTCCGATAGACAATTGTTGTGAGAATATCTTACTGCATAACATAATCGTGTAGAACGCAAACTGCTCCTTTACTTTATGGAGAATGAGAAGCACTGTTGTTATGATGAATTTATGAGAAGCAGCTGCAATATATTAAATATATAAGATGTGTTTTATTCGCCAAACTTTAAAAACTTGTAAATTGAACAAACCATAAATGCTGTAATGACGAATCGCTGAACATGAACAACAAATTGTTCAGAAATATTCTGAAAATAAAATAAATTATAGAAAACTAAAACTAATTTCGAATAAACCTGTGCAAATACCTTTATTATAATTATATAATCTTTGAATATATAGTACAATTAATAACCAAATGAGCAGTCCCCTCTAAACATCTTGTGACTTAGCTGCTGCTTTCTTTTGTGGTGAGCCGTGAACAATAAGTGCTCTCTTCTCAAATTCTAAAATTAAATGTTAAATTTAACAAGCATTATTCTCTAAAGATCTTAATACGCCGTAAATTGGAAAATATTTCAATGGCAGCTCCTAATAGCATGCTTTAGATTTATGTATTCTCAGTAATGAAAAATGTGGCCTAGATTTAGGAGCAATTGATAAGTGATTATGAATCAATATCGCAGCATGAAAAGCTTCTTATATTCCAAAAGGAAATTAAAAACAATACCCAATAACTTTTTGTCAGCTTCAAAGAAATGTCATTATATTTGAGATTTTCATAATTACTTGTTTTATATCAAGCACTGCTAATCATACAAAACTCCAAATATTCAAAAATTTTCCATTGGAAATAAGAGCAACTTTTTACGTATTTAACACAACTCTTAAATTAAAATAATTTTCGCCTTCAACACTTGCAACTAGTTATTTAATAATTGTATTAACAAAACTGCCTTACACCAAACGACATTCTTGTGAAATTCCCGGCATTGAAACAAACGCGACATCCAGGCATTCGGTAGTCATTACAAACGTCCAAGAATATTAACTCATAAGTGGCAAATAACGACAAAAATGGAACACTAATCTGCCAATATCGCCGTCTAAGACGCCGTCTAAGACGCCTTATACGAGCCGCTTTATATAACGTAACTTAAGCGAGAAGTTGGAGCACGTGACAGCAAGGCATTAGCGGCGGTTGGCAACGCCACATTTTATGATGATGAAATAATGTGAATGACAACAACGAACGGAATTTAATTTATTCTCCTTTTCATTTTGCACAAGTGTCTGCAGAACCTATTACGAGTGGCCGAGCGGAATACCATTCTACTCGAAAAGCCTCGAAGAGTCATGTGACAGTCGTTTTATGAGCACTGCTCCTGGCAACGAAAATCATTTGTGCGCTGAAGCTGATCAAGTGGCAAGTGCTGCGTGCTTTGAATGGCAGAGTTACGCGGCACGTTCAGTGGAAAAGGCGCGAGTCTATTAAAATCCAATTAAAATGGTGCGAGTAGCCGTTAAGAATGGACGGTTGGTTAGACGAATGTTGGTGCGATGTAAAATTCATATGGCATATATACTATTTACAAATAATCATGTTTAGAAGTATGTTTAGAATAATCATGTATCTGTGTGAAAAACAATTGCATTGTGGGCCGACGGTCACAGCCCACTTCCTCAAACAGACTGCCAACTAGCGAACGAGTGGGATTATTTATCTCTTTTATATGCACTCAAATAAATATGTTTGACTCTATATTATATGGTGTACTCGTAACAGCTGAATAACTGTATGTTTGGCAAACTAGCGCTCGGTTTGTCAAGTTTATTGGCTGGTTATTAATAACAGTTTTGTAAATGATGTAAAGTGAAATATTTCAATAAAAATAAGATAAATGTTACATTCGGCTACAGAACGTTAGAGGAAAACTTGGACGTGCACATCAGGGCAGCAGTGCTCCTATGGACATTAGTAGAGAATAAACTGGTAAGGATCTTAGAAGACAAAGTCCTTAGGTAGTGGCATATGCGGATTACATTGCCATTGTTTTAATAACTGCTTGGTACGGTCCAAAATCGGACATCGCAAGCGGCTCTAAGGTTGAATTTGCAGAAAATGGATCTGACTGTGTTCACAAGAAAATACTAAATTCCTGCATGGAGGGATCTTTCGATAAATGTGACACAAACTTTCTCTCATAAGGACCGCACCACCCTGACACCCAAAACGTGGTCAAATAAAACAGTTTTCCAACAAGAACTTTATTTTGATCAATCAGTTTATATGGAGATACGCCATTTTATATAATTTTACACTATTCCACTTTGTAAGTACCAAATAAAGTTCAATAAAAATATCTATCATACTCGGAATCATTCTTAATAGTACGTTTAGTGATTATTCTCTGCTCAGAATTAGATTTTAACTTAATGAAATCTCCAGGAACGGAATGAGGACCTCAATGTCTTTGGCTACTTTTATACCTAAAATATTGGTTAATCTGTAAGATATCTCAAAGATAAATGGAGGGCTATTTTTCTGATGATTTGGTGTCTGATATTAAAAATTTTTAAAATCGGTTCTAAGCTACCTCTAGCCCCTATAAATCTAATATAAAAATTTTCAAAAACACAACCTCAAGTTTAAGATTTTGCAAAGTATGAGAACTAACTTAGCCAACAACTTACTTATAAACTAATACCTAGTACTTCTCTGATCATGTTAAACAAAAATGTCGCAATTACCTTGAAACACAGTCATTGGGTATAAATTATCGATATTGCTTGTGTGAATAATTGAAAAATTTGCATTTTTGGTTTTAGAAATAAAATTAACAAAAATTATTTTACTTCATTGTCGAGCATAAAGTTAGAATAAAATGTTTGTAGTGGCGTTGCCAGATTTGTTAAAAAAAGTTATATGCTAATTTGCGCAGAATTTTTTGGCAATCAAATGAGCACTAGTTCCTGTATCGTATTTTTAAAATTGGCTGGCGAAGCGAATTAAAAAAAATGCCTTATGGAGCAGAAGGTCTTAATCGCAATCTAGATCCAATGTGTAGAAACATTGTTTTGTTTTTCTCATACAGTTTTCGTATTCTATTTCTAAAAACATTACCAGTAGCCAAAGAGATTTCATAAGCGGATTCTTTGGACTTTTGGCAAAATGGTGTGAATAAAAAATTTCGCATTTTTCCATTTTAGAAATAAAATTAACAAAAATTATTTTACTTCATTGTCGAGCATAAAGGTAGAAAATGTTTGTAGTGGCGTTGCCAGATTTGTTAAAAAAAAGTTATATGCTAATTTGCGCAGAATTTGTTGGCAATCAAATGAGCACTAGTTCCTGTATCGTATTTTTAAAATTGTAACTGGAAAGCGAATTAAAAACAAAAAAAAAACCTATTTGGAGCAGAAAAATTTAATCGCTTCCAGATCTAATTGAAAAATTATCTTGTTTTCGTATTCTTAAATTTTGGAGGAAATCGAATTTACTCTACAAAAAAGTCTATTTGATTTATATTGTGCGCATGCGCACAAAACGTTTAAAAGATCATTAACAGATTGCTAGAAGTTTGATAATAAAATAATGTCGAAAACTTATTCTTATTATTATTTATATAATAAATAAAGTAAAAAATTAAGCAATTGGATTAGTGCTAATAACGCATGCCAAACATGTAAAGAATTATAATAAAGCACATATACATATATCCATACATATACACAGTTATATGTATATACAATATATACCTATTACACATCAGCAGCAACTTCAAGCTTATTATTTGCATTTATTCAATTTTATCTTAGCATATTTACACAAAGCTTGTTGCTATCAGTCAATAAGTTATGGTAGCCATGTTCCGCTCATTGTGAATTCCACTCGGTGGGTGTATGATAGCCGCATAATACCTGAAAGCAGCAACTGAGAAATACAAACACATTTTCAAATAGCAGATAAGCGTTTGAGATTTGCTTTACTTGTCAGGTTTAAGCTAGATTTTTTGCAAATACTGGTACAATATGCCAAAAGAATATATTTAAACAAGTTTCTCGATCGCTCATTTGATATGGAGCTACATGTGCGCATGTCTAATTGCGAAAATTTGCATGCATATCTAGTCTAACATGTGTAGCTGGCATAATAGAATTATAAGATACATTTGAAAGCCAGTAGCAAATGTAATATTGTGTTCGACGTTTTATGCGCAATTCATAAATATTAGATTCTGAAGTAAGATACTCTTATTAAAAAACTTTATTTTAAGACTATAATCAAGCTCTTACGGATATATAAGAAATACTTTGAAAAGTTTGAAGGTTAACATAGATTTTTTTTAATTTTATTTTATTATTCTAAATACATTTGTCTTAAGCCACAAATTAAGCAACATGTTCTGCGATTATATCCTCATTGTTGCTAAATCTCTTGCCAGCGAGCATTGTCTTGAGGTGTGAAAACAGGAACTAGTCACTGGCAGCATTTCGGTGGTTGGGGACACAATTCGAAGCCCAATTTGTGAAAGTTTGACATCGTATTCATTTATTTGTGCGACGCTGCGTTGTCGAGATGAAACAGCACTTTCTTCAGTTTCTAATAGAACCATGGATGAAAATCCATTGTTTCGTATCGACGCAAAAATTCGCCTTCATCGTGCTCCGTGCTCTTTTCGCCTCGTTCGACATGGGCAACCCACTTTTCCTTCGGTTGATTTCTTGATGCAGATTCAATCTAAACTACAGTGCTCCAGTCGTTTTTCCTTTTCGCTGTTTGGCGCCAATTGGATATTCCAAGCGAAGTCAGGTCCTTCTCCACTTGGTCCTTCCAACGGAGTTGAGGTCTTTCCCTTCCTCTGCTTCCCCCGGCTGGTACTGTGTCGAATACGCTCAGATCTGAATTGTTTTCATTCATTCGGACTACATGACCTAGCCAGCGCATCCGCTGTCTCTTAATAGCAGGACGGGAATTATGAGTGACTTATGCGGGAATGGAATTTAAGCGCCTATGCAAATTTGTATTGGCTATTAAGTGTTTTGCTAATTTATAAGTTCGAAAACAGGAGTTCTTCCTTTCTATGGCTTCACAAGGGACTATATATAGCAGCCCACGTGCAATCTCTCTAATCAGCCATCTAACCTGAGGAAAAGGAGGAGTTCTCCTTTGCTTTTATACATCATGTTTATGTATTAACCAGGTTAAAGAAAATTTTTAAAGGTATGCATGTTTTTTTTAGTATACGAATTTGTTTATTTTTCAACATTCCCTTCATCGCTTCGTATGGTTGTCATGTCTACCAGGTGTACCAGCCATTGTGTCTGCTCTGACCTATGACTCCAATTTTCATGTTCAACAATTTTTGACTTGATTCACGTGCTGCTGCTGTTGCTGTGGCTGACGCTGAAGCTGAAGTTGTTGTAACGAGTACAATTTTTTGTTGCTACATTTTGAATTTGTAAATATATATTTCTTTTTATTGTACTAAACAATGCCATGAATAACTAAGGCAGCAACAAATTGTGCCACCATACTAAGGCAACGAAAAACGCTTAACAAAAGAGGCGGACATGTGTTGCACTACAACAGTATTATTGATTTCTCGCTTTTATAATGCTATATGTGTATAAGCCAGTCTTGAAGTGCAATGGCATTTTTGTGGCAGGCAGGCGGGTTTTTGAGACTACTTGTTGCCGCTTTCGGACAACTACTGCATAGCTACCTTAGCTGTGCAACAACGTTTGCGAAGGGCAAACAAAATTCACAGCCGTTTTGTATTTATTTGTAGCACGAAATAATTGTCGTTGTTGCTGATCCTCGTAGTGTTGTCTTATTGTTGGTTGGTTACAAAATTTTCACCGTTGAAATTGTAAACTGATTCACTGCGAAATATTTTTCACGCTTCCATTTTTGAATCGCTTTTTTGTGTGCTCATGGACCACACATGCGTACGTTGAATGCAGCGCCGCAGCACATGAGTAGCACATACGTAATAATCTGCGAAATTGTTGCATAACTATTTCACAATTCGCAAAAGCACCAGTAGCAAGTGGAAGGATGATAAGATCTGCTCCGAAACGCTTTGCGACTTCATTAAACTTAAATAAGTAAAAATGTGCCAAGTCCCGGCAACTAACAAAAAATTAATCCAAAAAATAAGTAGAAAACAGTTCGCTACCTGCCACACGAAAATTTGCAAGTGGCCAAACGACGCGCCATCAGTCAGCGCAGCAGCTATCCAATATCATCGCCTCGAGCGGCTTGGACGCAGCGACGACAAAAACAAGACGCACAGCGTGTCGATAGCTGCCACATTGACGCTTTGTCGCGCAGCGCTTAGCTAGCGGGTGGGAAACACCAATTTCCGAGCTGGCACTCTTGCTTTCTGCGCTGCTGTGCGGCTGTGTTGCATAGCTACTTGAGTAGTTCCCGCTAATCAACAGCAGCGTCATCGCCAACACTATCACAACAGCGCCAAGTACCAGCCAACCAGAGTTTGCATACACACACTTACAACAGAGTCATACCACCGCCTTCTATGCTACATTGCGGCAATCATCAGGTTTTGCCGTGGGTCATGTTGCAATCATAAGACGGCGGCTGCCTACGTGCACCGCACATACACATAAAGTTTGCTCGCGCTTTGCGGCAGGTACTCGTACCTTGTGTGGCACGGCTCATATTTTTGCGCAACATGCCACACGTATAAAATATGAGCGAAAAAATAAAATTCTTTGCGGATTTTCATAAACCACTTTCCTGAAGTTGCCGTAGAGTCTCGTTTGCCACTTCGGTCGTCTGTCAGCCGCGGAAGGGTCTCCTTGCGGGCGAACTGTGCAATATATTTTGATTTTCTTCAACTTTTTTGTTTCTTTTTGCTTGCAAATTAATTGATCAGATTTTTCTTCTCATCGGTTTTACCGATTACAGCAACAACGTGTTTTATGCCGTTGTCATTATTGCTGCCGTTGCTCGTTACTTCGCTTGGTTTTGGTAAGGTTATTTCACTGTATTTGATTGTTGTCTTTAAACGTTTCAAGCGTTTCTTTAAAATTCAAATTGTCTCCGTGCGAAATGTAGCCAAACAAATTACGGCATTTGCGACGTGTTTTCAGTGAATTTCAATAAACTGCAATAACTGTCACTTTGATGGCAACCTAACATTGAAGTTGTAGAGAATTCTAAAATTTCTGAGATTGTGATTTGTAATCAATTATATTGGTATTTTGTGTTATTAAGGAGTTTCGTGGGTTAACTCGGGTAAAAAAAAACTTTTTTCAAAATTGTTTTCTCATAAAAATATTAAATATTTTCTAAAAATGTTTATTGGTACTAACATACACTATTAACAAAGAAATTCTGAAATTTTTGGAAAAAAAATATTTTAAACTTGGCCATTGCGACACCAATTCCGTGACCGCTTGAAAAAACGATGCGCCCGGGTTGGAAAAATAACTCCTGCAGGATCACCAAAAGTAAAAAAATACGTGTTTTTGTTAAAACCATAACTTCGAATTTGAACAAAGAAAAAAGCTAAAAATTGGAATTTTTTCAAATATTTTTCTCGAAAAATTTTGATAATCGACTTCAACAACACGGTTTCGAGAAAACCGCGTTTTAAGACGGCGCACTTAGCCTAGCTAGCCTCGAGCCCACAAGTTCTCAAGGCTGTATGTAAACTATAAACTATTACTTAGATCAACTTGAAAAGATAATATTCTAGGTGTGTTGTAGATGGTAATAACACAATAAAAAAATTCGATTTTTGGAAACCCGCAAACCCATGTAACCCCTTAAGTTATTTCGCACACATTCAAAAGTTACTCATACCACTCGTTGCACCCAGTATGAAACATATAATTTTTATGACGATGAAATGTTAGCTTGATTAATTTGTATTTTGTATGAACATACTGCTGTCATATTTTCTAAATAGTCTTAATATTTATTTATAGTGATCATTACATCATTTACTGAACTCGTAAAAAACCATCAATCTAAGAAGTTGTTAAAGAACACTGCACAATATAGTTACCTAGCCGAAATTAACTAAATGCTCTCCATAGTTAGAACACCAAACGCTGTTAAATTTACTGGTAAATATTAATAGACTGGTAAATATAAATATAAATATCTAAAGCAAATCATTTATTATACTCGTTACCTGAATATGGAGGTCACTGCCGGTTAACCTTATGAGCTCTTTTACATAAATTTGCTAAGAATATCAGTATGTACTTGTATCTATATATGCACTATACAGCATGAATAACTAGGTATATAAACATACATACTACATCGAGGGAATATTATTAATTATTTTATTTGATTATCGCCCAACTCTTGTCAATTGACATATTTATTTATGCATTTGCTTGTGTGTATGTATGGCTGAATGCATTCTCCAAGCAACAAACTATTTCACTTCTCGCTGCGATAATTGCAGCTAATGACTTCACATAAGCTTTTTATGTCTTTACAGAAATATATTACATACTTATTTTTACAAGTATTAATGTAAAGAGCACAAAATCGCGTTTTTTAACCAGTTTTACCAGAAAATTTAAAACAATACAAATAAATATTTACAAAGAATTTTAATTGCAAAATCGCCAACAAGTGTTGCCGCAGCATGCAATCGCTGTCGAAAAATGAGGCAGCGATAAAATGCAACAACAAACAACAGCTACAGAAACGTCACTAACGGCAAGTCAAATGACGTTATTTATGCACACCCATTTCTGAGATAGTGGGACTACCTGTTTTTATACAAAAAAAAGTGGAGTTATATACATATACATGTATCCTATGTGTATGTATGTCAGCAGGAATGTGTTTTGATATGCATTGTGTTCACACCGCCATCGCAAAATTAAGAAATCTGCCTTAAATGGCATGCGAATAGGCGGTAAATATTTTGTGTGCTTGCCACATAAAACATGCTAAATGAATGATTTCACGCAACACCTTATGAAAAATGCAAATTTATTTTGCAAAAATATTTAGCTGCTGCCTGCCTGCCTACCAAACTGAAATCGCAACTTTTCGCTACGCTCAAAAATATTTAATTTTTCTTTATTTTTCCAACTGGCATTTAATATTTGTGATTTGGGAAAAATTTTTCGCGCTTCACTGTTTGCTTTTACTGTTTTTATAACGCGTGCGTTGGCGCATTAACGGCGTTTGCGCGTTGTTGTTTTTGGGTAGGCGGATTTCGCGTGTTAATTAGAAACGCAAGCGCGTCTTTTGCATGAAGTTGGAAAACTAATGAATAAAAGATAAAAAACATTTTATTCTTTGTTGTTTTCATGTAGCAATTTAGCCAACAAGCAAGTCGTGGGTGTCCATAGTTAACACTTGTGCCATACGTGGGGTGTTAATTAAAGAACCGATTTGGCTGACTTCAACTCAAAGCAATTATTTTGCATTTAAAATTTATTTATGGCGTTAATGTATGTTTCATAAATCGCTTACAAAGCCAATTATTGCTAATTGTGTTATTTTAATTTTTTTTTATTGACATCAATAAATGATTGAGTTCGTTGTTTATTTTAAAATATTTAAAAAATTGCCAATTAAAATAAATTGCAAAATTAACTTCGGAATTTATTTAATTATATTTCGCAATATTAAAAAATAATGAATTTAAGAATGCTGGCAAATTTTTTATTATTTGGTAATTATAAAGTACTTTTTTTGGCTACCTAATTAGAAACTCATGGCTATGCTAATATTTCGGGTTTTCGGAAAAAAGTATTCCGAAGTTTTTCATCTAGGAAATATTTTTAGCCAAATTAACTTGTAGGCAATGATTTCGCGTATACACCATAAATTATACACATTTTTAGAATATTTAGTGTACAATATTCAAAAGAGTTTTTGCTTAATATTTTTTATATAATATCTCTGGTTGACAGAATTTAAAAAGTAATTCAGTTAAAATAATTTATTATATAAAATCGTTCTTAACCTTTTATATTCGGTATTTTAAACGAAAGCAACGAAGTTATCTTTATTGGTTTTGGTAATTTTTTGTTTTTTTGCTGCATTTTAATTTTTTGTGTAAATAGTTCGAACAGTATAGTGAAAATTTTCTTGTGAGTTTTACGAATTGGCCTCGAAAATGGGCAAGAAAATGCTGGTATATACTTTTTTCTTTCAAATAATAAAAAATTTGAGTCAATAAAATTTTAATATATTTTTGGCCAATCGATGTCATCTCCTTTTGACAAGCAATTTTATGTTGCAGAAACCGAATAATTTGGTTCTCAGTGCGATATGGCATGCCATCATTTTGAAACCTATTGCAACTAACACAGAAATACAAAAATGTTACTAACTTGTTGGAACAGCTGAATATAAGTGCCTTAACAACACTGCACATGTTTCACTCTTTTAAACTCTAGCCATAGGCAATTGATGCTATCTATACAAAAAAGCATCAAACTTGATTCACGGTTTTTGAAACCGCCATAAACTAACATTAAATGTATTTAATAATCAATTTTTATTACAATAGCACTAACACTATTTGTTTCGCGTGTCCATTAAAAAATTCATTCACAAAATTCTAAAGACTTATGAGACAAACTTGTGTGACAAAGAACAAAGATAGTAAAAATACGTACATAAGCAAAAATATGTACGTGTGGCACTGTCTTACAGAAAAGGCAATAAAAGAGATAAATAAAAATAAAAAATTAAAAGATTGCTATGCAAACATAAGAATAAAATATACATATGTATTATATAAATATTGAAATAAATAAATTTATATACATACATCCAATATATATCAAAGAAAAACCATATCCGCCATCTTTTCAAAGCATCAGTGCCAGCAAATTGTGGGATATATAAAATTAAATCTGAAATCTTAAATCTGGTCTGAGGTGTCACAAGTTATAAAATTAAAAGCTTAAGCCTAAGTACTTTTTTAACTAGATTCAGTTTAATCGTTCAGAAATGAGGTTAAACACGACGAAATATTGAATTATTTTTACGCGTAAACCTTTGAAAATGAAAACAATAATTATATATAGTATATGGAAGCTGAGGTAATTTATGGACCAATTTTAAACATTTTTAGCAGTAAACTATAGTGTATCGTGTGCTATACGTTCTGTTAGTTTTCCTAAGGTATCTTACATATTGACCGATATATACTATGTAAAGCTAACCGGAAGTTTGAGACTCACATATTTGTTGTATGGGAGTAAAAGGTAGTATTCGCCCGATTTTATCTATTGAAGACACAAGGGTACATATATGTACGTAAAAAATGATTCTATCCGAATTTTAATAATAAATATTGCATGCAGTGAGGGGCCACATATTTATCTCCCAGAATACCGTTAAAGTTCCAGGAATTTATAATATAAAAATAGGAAATCAAAAATGAAAATAAACGAATCAAATCAAATGACTGTTGCTGCTTCTTCTTCTTTCGTACTCCCACGCCTTGGCGAATGGTCTCAATTACGCCAATCCTTACGGTTACCACACTGTACGATCTTATCAACAACAACCAGTTATGCCATCGACCAGCCCCAGTAACACCACTGACAACAATACTCATTTCATTTAGGCGCTGTAATTGGATCTGACTGAGCGCTTTGCATACAGCAACAAGACCAACATATGCAGATAAGTAGAGTTGAAGCATTGTAGTTGGAGAGCTTTCCGCATAAGCGAGATGAAGTTGTCCAACATGTTAATCAAATCGGTGTTCGGCTTCTGTCCCGTCGCGAGAACCATGACAGTGAAAAATCAGTTCCGTGGCCGTAAAAATTAAAAAGAAGTACCTGCACAGCCAAATGCATACATGCAAAGTATAATCATTAAACTGCGGCAACTTGTTAGCTGTTTGGATTTCTAAAAGTAAAGTGACGCTGACAAGATTTCAAACTGATCATTAGTCTACACAAGCACGTCAGGGCATATCTCTAACCTGCGGGACAGCTTCAGTTACTAAGAGCGCACAAAGAAACTAATAAGAATTGTTCCACAAGCAAATGAGCTGCAGAAGAGAATCGTAAAAATACATAAATGGTTTGTATGGATATAGGTAGAAGGAGTCGCCGTCAATGTCGTCGCTGTTGATTCCACAAGTTCTAGGTGGCACTTATATACTTTGGTGCTGGGACTATTGGTGCAAGTAAGTATCTTTAAGCCCTCATTTTAGCGAAACGGCAACATGTTGTGCATTAATTAGACAGCCAACTGAGAGTGAGAAAGACAAAACTGAACTTTAACAAGCAAAGTAAAATTGTTGTAGCAATAGACTGGCAAAAACGCAAAATCAATATTTGAGAAAACATAAAAATAGAAAAATTCAAAAATTATCTTTTAAACCATGGGTGGTGCACCACAGCGCCACTAACGTGCTGCAACTTTGTGGAAAATAATCAATTCAAAGTCGGCGGTGGAGTCACCTGTACTTGCGTCGACGCTTCTCCTTCTATTATTGGCTATTTTTATAAATGTATGTACAGATACGTGGATGGATTTGGGTGTGTTGTTTGTGTTTATGTTTGTGCATTGGATCGTCAACTAACATAGCATGTATTCTTTTTAGATTATCAGCAGTTTGCAATAAAATGCAATTGAACTACGTTAATTGGCTGTACAAACATATATACATACCCACGCGTGCACCATCTCGACAGTCACTGAGATCCTAGTCTCAATTGTTCACTGATAATTGCTCTTTTTCTGTTTAAGAGTTTTATTTGCTATTGTCTTTTTTGCGCCGATTTGGAATATTTTAAATTTGACTGTTCAATTCGCCTGCAAGCCGTGCCACAAGAACCAGTTACTCATTATGTGACAAATTACACCGCGGAATACTTGTGCTGAACTGGACGTGGTTTATTTTTAGGCTTTACGCCTTAGATGTCGATATATATAAAACATATTTCTACTACTTTTCCATAGATAAAATATTATATAAGCAGGAGAGCTAAAGCTCGCTCAAATACCGCCTTGGTCTTTCCAGTGTACTGGATGTCTTTCTCTTCCTCTGCTTCGACCGGCGGTACTGCGTCGAAAACTTTCAGAACTCAAATGGTTTCGTCCATTCGGACAACATGACATAGCCAGCGCAGCCGCTGTCTTTTAATTCGCTGAACTATGTCAATGTCGTCGTATATCTCGTACAGATCATAGTTCCATCGAATGCGATATTCGCCGTGGCAAAGAGTCTAGAATATGATAGTCTTGATCAAAGTCACTTAGACTGTCGCAGTCTCAAAAAGAGTCACTGCGTGGATGTCATGAAATCGTCTTGTAGTATACACTCCGCCGTAATTCAGTAACGGCCGATATTTTTCTAAAATAATCATTTCAAAAGGAGCTTCAATTGACGTTGTCGTCGCCTATTGACGACCGAAATGCCAGTTTGAGAGGATTATAAAATAAATGGAGAATGTTCTGAACGTGTTGGAAGGGTTCATTTGTTTTATGTCCCACTTTTGCTTAGTTAATTTAGAATTACTGAAATATATTTAAATGATGTGTTTATTGTTATTTTAATTAAATTTTGTGCCCTTTTTGGAAAACGCTTCACATATGTACATATGTATTAACTAATTAAAAATTTGTATAACTAACACATTTTATTATCAAACAAAATATACGAGATTGGATTGGAATTGGGAAAAACCTTAATTTTTTATTAGAGCAATAGCTTTGGTCAAGGTTAGAGCGGATGTTGGATGTTTTATTTCAAAGCGAATTTGTGAATTGGTGTACTAATTCGTGCAAAAGAGATATCCAATTGGATGGGATTACCTTGAATCAGGTGTGTATTCTATTTTTTAAGCTACTTTACTTCCATTAATAAGATAAGTGTAAGATCCGAGGTGTTTCAGTATTACTCCCGTAAATGTGGTGAAATCAAAAAACTTCAAAGGAAGGCGGAAGACTTTCTTATATTTACTTGTTGCCAGAAGGACCTAACAAGCAGGTGAAAGTTTAAAAAGTAAATTGATAAACAAAAATTCTAAAATTCTAAATGTCAACAGATAGGAGTGGATGTAGGAATAACTAATAATAATATCAAAATCTGCAAAACCTTTCTTCAAAAACAAACTTAAAGTTCTTCTATTAAATAGGGCACATATAAAATCTTAGGGCCATAAAATTATTCGGATAGCCGTACAATGAAGTTGATCGATATATCTGTCACTTTGAAGACATCAAAAAATATGTTTTAGTATCGTTATGAAAATTAGGGTATGCAAAATCTTTACAAAAAGTATTGGGTCGACTGATCGTGTAACCAATCAATGCAAATGATGGTAAAATTGAATGAGCTGTGTGACTTACTTTCATATTCAACGTATTCTTGATACCTGATTCTCAAACACTTTTTTCATTCTCAGGCTTAAGGATAACGTAAGTAAAGAAATCTAGTGATAATCAAAAATAAAAAGTTGACACTGACTTTGAGGTTGGCACCCTTGTTGAATAACAAGGCATCGATATCAAATTAAGTTTGCTGTTAAGTAGTGCTCCAGTGAATGATGACATGGTCACAAAATAAGATAAATTTATATAATAAATATCATAAAACTTATCATACCAATCGAAATAATCTTTTAGCTGTACAAACTGCCTTTGACTCCAAATTTCCCACTATAATTATCCAAGCAAAAATTGATCCTTACATATTTTACTTGCAAAATCTCGGAAATTTTTTTTGCAAAAAAGGCGCCCTCCAATAAATGCATTCACTCGAAATGAATCCACATCCACATGAAAGCGAAAGCGTAAGCCATTCATGCCACTTTTTCAAACTCAACACACATCAGTGCATGTGAAACTGTTATTTGCAACGTGACAACAACTTCACTCTGCCTGCCCTGATTTCGCTTTAATGCTCGCGGCAAAATGGCGTGAATGCGACAAGATTTGCTGACACAAATGAATTGCCGTGTGCGGCAATAAAAAATAATAGTGCCGCGAGCACGATAGCAACAACACCGCACTCAACCTGCCGAAATGTCAAAATAGCGGTAACCAAATAGTCGCACATGCAGTTAGTCTGAGCGACGGACAGATACGCAGTCACATTCCACGGCATCAGGAAATATTACACCAGCAAATTTATTTTTCGCATACAGCTGAATCTGAAACCACGACATTTCTATCCCCACGGGCTAAACACCGTGTTCACCTCATTCTCGCTCACCGCTTAGCATAGTTCAGTAGCACGGCCGCAACATCGGCAAACAAATACAAGTTTCGACCGATTCACAGCTCTGTCTTTTATCGCCGTAAAGAGTTAAACGTTTGTTTAATTTGTTAATGGCTGCACACATGCGAATGTGTATGTGTCTGAATGAGTTTTTGTGATTTGTTGTACGAGCTTTTGTTGTTTTTATCGGCGCACTTGCTAGAGTGTTGTTTATCTAATCAACACCGGCAACAGCACGAGTTGCACACCGCGAGAGGTAGACTTATGGGCTAATACTCGATAAGTCTGTACAAGAAATTGCACACGCCGCGACTTTATCAGCCGCTGACAATCGGCAGTTCAAGAATGCAAGTGAATTGACGCAGTGTCGCGCTGCTCAACACATATTTCCAAACGAGAGCGGTTCGAGAGGATAATAACTTAACTGCAAAGCTCGATGGTACCACTATCACAATGGAAATTTACTATCGTGCAGTACAATTTCACTGACGGCTACTGACAAAGTTTTTATTGAATCGGATTAATTATATTTTCGACTGTGGATTTAAAAAAAGAACGAGGAAAAGCAATATAATATAAGAGAAAAGCCCACGATTTATAATACCGCCGATTGAAAATGACCTAGACTTATGAGACTTCAGGCAATTCAAAAGTTGGCTTTGGGGCATATCATAACCGGGCCATTGGGTAATTTGTTCGTTTAATCCGGACAAAAACTCAAATGTGAAAACGCATCGCAAGAGAGTTTGAGAACGTTTAAGCACAATCAAAATTGAGCTTATTTATCGTTTTGTGACCGTCGACGAAACATTAAAGGAACAGTGAACACCATAGCCTAATTAACGGTGAACTTCATCTGGAGAATCTTCTCCGAAAAAACGGAGGAGAAGCTGATAAGATATTTGGAAAGGTAATAAAGCAACATTGTCTGGGAAAAAGGCAAAACGCTCATATGATCTACAGAGCCTATATTATTAGACCAACACGATCCTGTATTGCAGAAACAACAGTCTCATTTGAAGTATGGCTCACACTTTTGCCGCCACAGAGCCATTTTGGTCGAATAGAACTACGAACTGCTACCATATCCACGGTATACCCTTGATTTGGCTTGATACATATTCTTTCTGTTTCCAACGTGGTTATCACGTAATCTTTTATCACGGTGCTCAACTTTTCATTTAATCAGAAAACATATTTCTTAGACGGCTTAAAGAAGTTGAAACATCGCTCGGTCACCTGTACGGCGCTAAAATGAGATTGTGTTCAGAGATAAATCAACACTTTTCCAAAAAATATATTTTTCTTCTTGTAGGCAAAGTACTTATCTGACCACTCTCATATACACACTCTCACATATCTGAGAATTTATTTGTGGAAAGTAAATAACCGCAAATTTTTACCTAATTTGAGTTCATTTATTTGTAGAATTTTGGTATTTTTTCTGCAGGTGCAAGTTAGCTTAATTGGGAAATTTCGTGAAAACAACAGTTCGTCAGCTATTCGACGTCAATAGTTGTTGAGAGGCAGTGGAGGGGTCGTGACAACAAAAACTCAGAAAAGTTCGGTAATGAAAGTTAAAAGGTGACACCATGTACGATTGCAAAAACATTCCACCATTAGATACGTTGTACACGGCGACTAGTTTTCGGCTTGTTTTCGATTTTGGCGCATTTTTGTGCAAATATGCAAATGCGTGGGCAGAAGAGAGGCAAAATAAATTGACACACGATGCGCCGATAGACTTCAGAGACAATGGGCTGTGGCTAAGATGTCGACTGGTAGTTTATCGCCAATTTGCAAACAATTTAATAAACCGTTATAAAAATGTTAATAATTTAACGATTAAAGTTGTTACTAAATATTCTATTTAAATTTAATTTAGGTTACGTCACGTTGATTTCGATTGTTGGGCCTTGATAAAGTATTGGGTGCGCATAAACTGAGCTCAAAATTGGTGTTAAAGAATTGTTTATCTGTGGTGTTTAAATTTAACAGCTGTTGTATGCATTGATAAGGGCGTTTATATGAACTAATAAGGCACGTTATCTAGGATGAATAACCGCAAATAGAAGCGCTGTAAGTAACAATCGACACAGTTAATTTCAATCGGATAATTTGGCGGAGAAACTGTTGTTCTAACCGGAATGGTCACGGTATAGCCTTCTTTGATTTATGAGATTTATTCAAATACCTACGGCTTAGTCGAAATATTGGACCAATTCGGCTTCGAATGGCTCAAACAATGACTCTCAGCCCTCATGGCAATACCCTAACTAAGCTACGAACTACATCCGAGGTAAGTAATTCCGACATTTTTTAGATACAAATGTTCACTAATAAATATGAATTGTCACAGTTAAGTAGGCCTTTTATTGGGACAATTTAGTAAGTGGTATGCCATCTGAGAAAATACTGCTTACTTCGTCCTCGAAAATTTGCTTCAAAAGATCTTCGTACATTTCTTTACATATAATATATTTTTGGTTATTTTATTTTTAAGTTTCAGAGAATGGCGAAAAAAATGGTTATAAAATGATTATATGGTAATATTTGGTAAAAAAAATACTGAAGTTATTTGCATCTCTTACATACATGCAATGAAATACTTCGATCTTCAAAAATATAAACTTGTGTAGTAGCATTATTCACGTCTACAATATTTGTTTGGGAAAATAATAATATCTTCTTAATGGAAACTGAAGTTAAGAAAGAGGTTATTATATCTACCCATTTGAAGTCATCATAAAACTTTAATATATTTCCTTATTATTTATATACGTAATGGGGTTGTTTTTGCTGATAATAAAATATGTGATATAATAGTACGTAAACACTGTTTGCTTATATAATATGAACGGAACTCTGTGTATATGTTGCCTTATGACAAGTAGTTAATCCCTCTTTATTTTAAACATACTATTTTGCCAATTTAATGAAGCCAATCCGTCTGACGCGACTACAAGTGACACTCAAACATCAGATACAACTAAAAAGGCGGACAACACAACACACGCACACACGTATACAAAAAATTACAAAAATACGGTTGGTCCATAACTGGGTTCAAGCACTGCAGCTGCAAGCGTTTGTACGGCTTATCACAAGACGCCGACACGCTGACGAGATTATGATGGCAGCGGAGACAAAGTGACGCCAGTTGACGCACAGTTGCTACAGCGTTGACGGTGCCGGGCTCAAGTTATCGCCGTTGTAGTGGCCAAAAACCGGTTCGAATTGCAGATGAAATTAACTGCAAGTTGTTTTTGTGGTTTTTTTCTTAATACTTTTGTGCAGCGCAATGTAAAGCAACGCACTCGTATGCACATTTAATAAATTAATGACATGAATTCGAGTTTGTGGCTTAAGTCTTTCGTTTGTTGCTTAGGTTGCAGGCGATGGCTTGTTGAAAACTAAATCACCGGTTATAAAATGTTGAAGCTATAAACTATTGTGAATTGTTACCGCGTCGGAGAAAAATATGACATACATATATATATATGTGATTAAATGAAAAAATTTTAGTATTAACGTTGTATTTATTAACTCGCAGAATTAAATTTGGCTGTCATGGAATTTAAAGCGATTCAAAAGTTGTTTTTGCTAATAATTATTTATAAGATTTTTTTATTATGTAATTTCATTAATTTATAATCTCTGCAGTATTCATAAATATTAATTTTGTGAATGATTTTACAGCGAGATCTGACAACATTTGATATGTTAAAAATTTTATTTTGAAGAAAAAGCACACTAGAACAAAATTGAAACACATTATAATAACCGTAAATGTGGATGTTTGCAATTGAACAACATTGGTTTGTTATCCCAATTGTTTATGATTAATTTCCCATTACGTTGTCGTAGCTATATCTGAGACTTCTCGTAGAGCCTAAAACTTTTATTTTTTTACGATTTTTATTATAACATTCAGAGTTGCGAACTTCGAAATCCTATAATTTGATGGAACATCTTACCGTTATATTATGTCAAAATCATAGATTGGTCCTACCAATTAAGAAATGGAATTGTCAGTAACCAAGAGTAATAACCTGACCAGTTTCAAACCGAAATTCATCAGTTATTGGTAAGTTAAAGTCATTTATGCTTAGAAGTTGAGTAAGCGTATTTCACATGAAAGTCTGTCGTTTGCACTGTAAACACTAAATGATAAATAGTTCTAGATGTAAGAAAATCAAAATATTAGCAAGTCAAAAAGTTTTTTGTGTTTAAGTCGGAATAAAAGTTCTATACTTCAAAAATATATGTAAAATACTAGTTTGAGAATTATTATTAACTTTAAAAGCCTCAAATTGCTATTATAAAAATGTCTTTCTTATTCCAAAGATAAGCTCTCTGTGAATAGTTATTTTTATCTTTTCACGTAGTTATTACAACACAAATTCTAACCATATACTTAAATTTTCATAGACTTCTCACAACTATAGGCATGATCATGCCCTCATACTTCTGTTACATACATTCACACTCTCAAGAAGTTACTATGCTATTTTCTACCCCTTTTTTCTCACGCCACGCCCATTGTCTGCAGCAACATCTTAAATCACATAATTTCTAGTGTTTTCTACAATTTACATATGTTGAGTGAGAAATATATAAATGAACGTAAAACATGCAACGCTTGTTGCAGTCAACTTGTGCGACGTCACAGTGAAGATGCAACAATACGAAGCTGCCAACAAGGAAACCAAACATATACGGGAATTAGGGTGGTTTAATTATCGTACTTGATAAAAATAAAGAGTAAAAAATAGTTATTTTTTTTCTTTGCTCTTTTAAAATAAAAAATAGGCCAAAAAAAGGCTGGGATTTGAGTTCCAAAAATCCAAATGAAATCCTGAAAACAGCGCTGGGTATTAACCAATGTTTGCACCACAACCAATATATGGTCTTGATATTAAAGGAAAGGTGAATTAATTAAATCATAAGACTCAATGACATAAATTATTCTTTATTTTATGTAACCGATTTATATAACTTCTGCTACGGACATTATAAGCGCTTGAATAACGGAAGAAGATGGTTGCCAAATATGCAAAGACCAATATATGATGTGTTAATTTCAATCAATCAATTATGAAACTCCTGTCAATGGAAATCTAAAAAGTTGAGTTAAAGAAATTTTGCTTATTAGCGTTTCATATATGTCTAGTATCTAATTGAGGTCTTTAAGGTAGGTTTTTTGATTTCATGGTAAAAAAGTTTTTTTTTTGCAAATCTATTTCTTAAATATGAACACCGCAAATTGTTTTTTTTTTTTCAAAAACTATAACTATAGATAAAAAAAGCAACCCTAATGTGACTACATTTAGGATTATTTTTGCGTATTATGCAATTACTGTGGATTGTCGTAAATATATGTTCGTAACTTTTCATGTAATAACTCATGTTGTTGTATGACTTTTTCCAAATGTGTGTCATTGTTGTAATTTTTGCTACTAAGAACACTAATTTGAGGTTGTGCGTGCGCTATTGTCGAACCAAGTGTTATGTATAATAAAAGCGACATAAATTTTATTTAGTTTAGTGGCTAAGAAGGAAGTGAGGTTATTTATCTCATAATTTTTAGTGTGTTGTAATTTAGATAATGTAATTTTCAGGCCTCCACTGGTGCAAAAAGTTAAGTTGATTCTTTGAAAAAAATTTTCTTTTCCCTCTTTTTACTGCTTTTCTATCACTCCCTTTTCTTCTTTTCTTTTTTGATTTTTCTTGAAGATTAAAGTTATTTACCCAACAATTTCCAATAATATCACAACTCCCACCACCATTCGGAGTCACACTTGTGGGTACACTTAAAATCTATTTGCACATAATGTCATCAGCTTGTAAAAAATGAGTGCAACTAAATCCACTGACACAAACACAAACAGGAATGTTGTTGAAAATGATTTTGTCACATAAATTTATTGACAGCAAAGACATGAAACTCTGCTTCTCCAACGATAAACCACGCGCACGCCTATCTGAATGTATGTATTAGTTATGCATGTGTATGTGTGACGTTGTAAAAATATACAGTAGCAAATAAGGCGATCGAGCAGCAATTTATCTGCGACTATCAACTGTGGCAAATAGCTAAAGTGAGCCACAAAGTGCAACAGTAACAACGTAAATATCCTTTTATGGCTTTCGGCTCTATCATCGGACGGGTGGTTGGATAGGCAGTTGTAGGTGTGTATATCCAGCGCATATTAGTTGTTGTTGTTAGTGTGTAGCTGATGCAATGCTTTGGCAATTCCATTAACCATTTGACAGTTAAATTTTGCTTTCGGCGAATTTAATATGCCCACCGAAAGCCGGCGCAGACAAAAGTTCAATTTGTGCTTATTTCACGGAAATTATTGACTTTCAAAGCAAAACAATGCCATTGCAGTCAATAAAATTACTTACATTAATTTATCACACAAATTATTCAAGTAACTGTTTTAGCTTGAGCTTTGGCAAAGTTGGAAAAATGTAGAGTGAACCTGATTAAGTTCGGTAATGACATTAGCGACTCCGCAATTTCGTTCACAATTTCCAAATTCCTTTGGAATCTGAAGCGCTCAATACTAATCAAAATGTACAACATTTTCAAAGAAAAATTGACTAATATTTCCATTACTCCAATACTCCTACCAAACTGTCGGCATTAGTATCATTCTGAGAGCAATAAATAAAAATAAAATATTGCATATATGAAATAACTCCTATTTTATAAGAAAAACAAGAAAAAACGTTAACTTCGGCTGCATCGAAGCTAATATACCCTTCACCCATAAATAAAATAAATCTATACCAAATTTCGTGAATATATCTTGTCAAATGTGAAGGTTTTCCATACAAGAACTTGATTCTGATTGTTCAGTTTGTATGGCAGCTATATGTATAGTGGTCCAGTATCGGCAGTTCGGACAAATTAGCAGCTTCTTGAAGAGAAAATGACGTTTGCAAAATTTCAAAACGATATCTTAAAAACTGAAGGACTAGTTCGTATATATACATACAGACAGACAGACGGCAGACAGACGGACATTGCTAAATCGACTCAGCTCGACATACTGATCATTTATATATATACTTTATGCGGTCTCCGATCTTTCTTTCTGGGTGTTAAAAACTTCGTGACTAACTTAATACATATACCCTGTTCAGGGTATAAAAAATATAAATCAAAAAATAATAATTAGACTAAATTTTTTGCTCATTTCTTCATAACTATTACCGTCCCTGATTTAAACTAAAAGCTTTATACAAAACAATTAAAGTTTTTGCATATACATAGATGTGTATTGGTTCACATATATGTACTATACATAAGTAGGAAAGGAACATAGAAGCGGACTGAAATACTTATAATTACAACACCGACAGATTGACCGAACTTGAAAAGAATGAAACGTACACTAACACGGAAAAGAACAAAAGAAAAAGAGCACAGTTCAAATATATCAGACGCCACGAGCAAGTCGCACATACACATATAAAACTAAAAATAAAGTTGCTTAAAACTTAAACACAAACTATTTGCATTAAAACTAAATGTTAAATAAAAATTGGAATGTATGAAATTTAAAATCTCTAATAAAATTGTTTAAAACTAAAACTTGAACTAATTGTGTAAAACAAATGATTTAAATAAAATCGAATGTGTTAAATTATAAAATATTTTGTAGATATATGGGCGTTAAAATATTCAAAAACATTTGACATTTTAAAACTCTAACTTTGAGCATAACGTGTATTATGTTATCTGCAAAAAAATTGTCGGCCATAATAGTCTCATCAATAGTGTCGTTCCTCTATAAAGTTTATGGTTAAACAGTGCTAAATATGCATTTTCGGCGACTAATATGAAGCACCAAAATATCACTCATGGTGTTTAAGTTATAGCCAGCGTTTTAAAACCACTTATGAATATGAATATGTCTTCGTATGAACAACGGTACACACCACGAGTCAGCCTGCATGCAGATATGCGCACAGCTAAGGGGGCGCGGTACGCGTTATGTGAACTTCATGTTGCACAGCTGTGGCAAAGAGCTCGTGTCAAAACGATTTATGTTCACACTTGCTGCCGCTATTAACACACATTCATACAAGCACAGGTAGGTGCATGCTGGCACAAGCTTATGAATATACATGTATGAATGGGCATACATGTGGCAAGCTTATGAGTTTAAAGCAACGCTGAATGGCTGGTTGCAATAAGCGCCAAATATTCGCCATGATGCTATCACTTAACATACATATACACACGAATACATGCAAAAACACACATATGCATATACATGCTCTGTAAGCCTCCGATGGTTGAAAAACTTAACATTAGCATGCATGTAACATGCAACATTTACAAAATGCGGCGATGTTGGTTGTCATGTGTGGATTAGTTGAACTTTTATTTTTTTCTAATTTTTCCCTTCTGTTGTGCTTTTGTACTTGAGCCAGGCTTACTTGCATATTTTTGTTGCTTTACATGCATTAGAAGTGTGAAAAATGCGTAGGTTGCATATGTTGCACGTACGATTTATATATATGAATGCACGTAACGCTCGCTTCGGCTCGTGTGGTATTATCAATTTTTCAATATATTTTTGTTGTTGTTGTTGCGCTGACGTGTAGCGGCTGCTGTGACTGCTCTTGTGGTAAATTGTTTGTCAAAATGTAACGGTACCGAAAAATCAGGTCACAGGTATTCATATTCATTGAGAGAAATTGTAGCTGGTAATGTGGAATTTGTATGTGTGCGATTGCATTTATTATTGCATGTAAGCTACAGAAATACCAGTTGTTAGATATAATATGTCCAAAATATTACACAAGTAACAAAAACTATAAATAACAATAATGATCCTAGTTAAGTCTTGTGGCGTTTCACTTGTTTGGTTCTTCCTATGTATGTATATTCAAACGTAGTGCCAAAAAGTGATCCATATAGTGAAAGATTTATATATTTTTATGAGCGTCCTATGTATATGTTCTCCTTATATTGGTTTTAATTGCTAAAGGCACATTATTTATTGAATGAAAATAAATTTCTTCGAAATAAAATACTTACATACAACCTACTTCCTTGAAAGTGGTGAATCTTATAATGTAGAGCTATAATGGTCCTTCAGATGGAATCGATAAACCATCTGCTTATAGTGGTAGCAGCCTAATCCGTCTGAGACTCCCCCCCTTTTTTTTCTCTTCTGATATTGTGGCTAGGATGGCTTGTTACCAGGTCTTATTGAGCAAGCTCGCCTTCTCTGGCAGGTTGGTAGAACGGAGACATTTCTTAGAAAAAGCAGTTTTTTTTACTGTAAATCGGGTTAAATACCCCATCAATCATAATGGATGATGTTTTTTTTGCACTTCATATAATGTTACAATATGCCATTCTCAAAAGAGGTATTAGGCTGATTTCACGTAAGAAAAATATCCAGAACTCCAGAAACGTCTCACGACGCCACGAAACTGTACATATTTAGGGTTGAGACAAGTTTACACAAATCTACTAGCAGACACCGGAAATCATAAACTCCCTTGCTTTGGTAATGATCATGGTAAGTAAAGCCTCTTTCAATGGTCATAATCCAAAGGTAAAATTGCAAAAACGAAAAGAGTGATCAAATTATAAATTGAGCAATAAGCTTAAACTCGCAATAATTTTGAATTCTAATTAATTTACATGGGTCGCAGAAGCGATTGTAGGTCGGGCAATTAACAATCGCCTAATTTGTTTGTCATTCGAAATAAAATGTATGTTTGTACACGTTTAGATTGGAGGTGTTTGCGTACGATAACGACAATCGCACGCACTTTCGAGACATATCAGATACCCACAAAAGGTGCCATAATGTCGCCGTATAAGAGCAGTCGTACACATATATTTATATGTATATACACACATGTGCAGATCTACAAATATGTGCAAACAAAAACAGAAAGCCAGTACGCATGCGTAGCGACTGTGCGTATCGAGTTTATCGACGCCGACAGATAAATGCAAGTGGAATCACGTTTATGGCGAGGAAAAAGTTATGCAGAAAATTATAAAAAGTGAAAAACTACAGTCGTTCATCTATTCATTATTATGCGTTACGCATTGGACGCGCATGAAGTTTAGCAGGCCGTCGGCTGTCCATTGTGCTCTCCACATTGTCCACATCTCAATGTGGTGTGCGTCTTTTACGCTCTTGAATTGTGTGCAAAATAGCAGGAAGATTCGATATTCGGAAGATAGCTAATAAAAACGAGAAAAAAGGTTGGAAATCACTGCTTTGGCGAACAAACAACAAGCAAATGCTAAGGCAGCTTTGTATGTCTGGTGTTTAAAAATAGATATGGGCTAACGAGTTTGTCGCTTAAGTCCTTTGTTATTCGCTGTTGACAGCAGGTCGCGGACAGCTTTTGTTTGGCGGTACTACAAATACGCTTTAGAAATCTTTCTGTCGCAAATAAAAACAATAAAAAAAATATTCAAGACCGCTGTCAATGATTTGTATGTTGCTTTAATGCGGGGATCCAACGGGTTTTTGAGGGGTACCGCCAAATGAACTTAAGTCAATACCACCAGAAGCAGTATCACTTAGCTATACTTACTACATCATCCTTAACGGGGTATATTAAATTTGCTTCGATTTTTGTAACACCCAAAATGAACCGTCGGAGACCCCATAAGGTATAAATGTAAATGATCAGCGCAACGAACTGAGTCGATGCCATGTCAGTTTGTCTGTTGGTCTGTCTGTATATACGCGAAGTTTATTTCTTCTTTAATAGTTTTCAAACAAAAGATAATTTAAGTTTCGGGAGGTATAATTTGATAACCTTTATTCCACCTGTCTTATCTGTTGTAGAGAACTTAATTAAGGTTTAGAAACAATAACAAATGGTTTAGATATTCATAAATTTAGTATGTTGTCGTTCTTTTCAATATTTTCTTCAATAACATACCAATAACATTATTTTTATTATGTACTATTATTGAATTTGGAGGATGGAGCCATGTGTAAAAGTTCACGCAAGTGAGGAAAGTTCTCTGATCGCCATTCACTTGGGAATGGCCAGCAACGATTATTTTACATATGACTAAAGCAGTTCACAACTTCCGGACTTTGACCAAGTATCCTCCGGGTAGGCAAAAAATATCCGTTTGAAGACTTTGAAAAATAAACTTGAACAGTAGCTTCGCCTGCAGGAATAGCGCTTAACACGCATTGGAAACATCCGCGACTCACGTGAAAGTTGGGTGATATATTCAACTTTACGACACACTAAAGCTAAGTCAGCAAAGGCTTTAGAACAAACTGCAATTCACTGCAAGTACAAAATACTAGAAAGCACATCTCAACACTCTTGCCTGTAATGTTCTTTTTGTGGCTTAGAACAGTTAATGCGCCGTTCGAGTAACGGCCAAATGGTTCCTACCGTTGCAGTTGGTCGCCGCAAAAGCGGTCGTAAGCCACACCTGCCAGCTTTGACTTGCTTGTTTATTGTTGTGCATTTTACAGTTCTGGCCAGTTGGTAGCAAAGATTTAGTGTATATACATACAAATGTACAGCGTGATACATGCTCATATTTGTTAGCAATGCGTGGCTAACATTTCAATGACTCTTCAGGAGTTGATGTTGTTTACTGTTTTGGCCGCTTGTTGCCTCAGGTGTTCGCAATCATTATAAAATTGTCAAGAAGAAGAATGTAAGATGAGATTGAAGAAACACTGAGTTATAGCACAAGCTTTTTTCAAGCGATTACGCGGGTTTTGGAAGTTAATATCCGGTTTTATTACTCAAGTATCGAATTGCGTTAGAAAATAATGAGACTGGAAATTAAATTAAATTAAAAATTATAGGGAACTAGTACTGCTAATATCCATCTAATTTGTATTTTGTAAGTTATAAAAATTAAATGTAATGGTAAAAGTGATTTTAAGTACAATACCGATCAGTTGTATATCTGATTAATTTTATACCCACACTTCATCATTATATACCGAAATAGTTTTGAGTTAAATGTTAATTATCTCCTACTACGAATTAATTAATAATTTATCATTGTTTCCCAAGATTGTATGAACCACCATCAGATATTCTGCCTAATCTCCAGCAATTTTGGTCTAACCAATTATGCGAATATGTGAGTGTGCTTAACGCGAAGATCTTATCTGCAAACGATCATAGCGACAATGCATTTGCATATTTTGCTTATGACGCTAAGCTCTATTTGCTGATATTACGCGTCTTCCACCATCTTTAAGTGTAAAATATCTTGCCATTACAAATTTCCGGCAGAGATGGCGTGGCTACTGAGAGTTTTGTGATTTCTGTTGGACTTTTAATACAAACGAGCCCTTGTTGTTTGTTTAATGTCTCTTGCCGTCGTATTATTTTGCTGTTGTTATGTTTGTTGAAGTCCTTGTACTGTCGCTTTCTTTTATTTGCGTAGACATCAATAATCAAATGTGTTTTTGTTTTGTCTCAGATTTGTATAATCCCGGGCTGCCAGGTGGCAAGCGAAAATGGGTGGTCACCTGCTGTGAATATAGTTGAGACTGGTGACAATGTTGCATGATAAAAGATAAAAAGTGTTCGAATCGATCGAATGTATTTGATATTCAGGAGTTTCATATTTAGTGCAAAATGAGGAAGTGAGAGTTTCGAACAAATTTCTACCAATGTGCCACATAAAGGAGGCAAATAAAGTCAGGCAGTGCAAAATTACTTTAAATTGAATATATTCACATATTGTCTCCAAACTGTTTCCATAAGATAATTAACTGTAGTCCTGAAATTATTAGATTTTCCTTCCAAAAAATTAAAATTATTAAATTTTATTGTTAGGTTGACAAACCAACATTTGGGCCTATTGATTTAAAAACAGAAATTAAAGCAATACTTTGCTTAATTTAAGTAATTAAATTTAGTAAAAATGTACAAGGAAATATGTACGTGGATGAAATTTTCTTATAAATAATCACATGTAAAATATGTAGTCATGTTTTCAAAGAAATAATTTCAGTTATTAATATATATTTTGCAAGGTGTTTCTAGTCTTTTTATCTTTGTAGACCATTTAGAACCGCCACGTCGTAAGAAATTGTTTTTTTTAGCAATTCAGGTCTCAATAATCGTTCACATTGTATTTTGGATATTAGTGTGAAACATAAGAAATGTGAACGGATCAATTCAACTCTGAGCGATTTAAAGTTTTTTTTTTGCTTCATCAGATTCGTTCTTATCAAAATACTAACAAGTAAAGATTGACAAACAAAAGCATAATTGGACCTTATTCTGGACACTTTTCGCCAGTATTAGCTCCCTCTGAGTTTTTCTTGATTTCTCAAATATAAATTTCGCACTATTAGGAATATTTCTAGATTAGTTACAATTAAAACCGTGACATTCACTCAGGTAATGAACATTTAGGTAAAAGCAATCAGAGTGCATCCATGTATGTAATCATTGTATAATTTTAATAATCGTTGGTAGGCTAGGATTTAACGCTAGGCTAGTATTTATTTGGTATAGGCATATGTTCATATGTATGTGTATCTTTTTTTTGTAAACTAAAGTCACACTCTATGGCTTCTTGCCATTTTGTATTTTATAGGTGTGTGCTAGAAATATACTACAGATTCCACCAGAACATTATAAAGGTATTTAATTGTTGCTTTGAATTGAGAGTATTTGACTAAACTATACTAACTGTAGTCACTGCAGGGCAATAACACAAACAACATTCTGATTATTTCGCAAGAATAAAGCAAGAAAAGCTATTGAAAGCAGGCTTGTGGCTGAATGAGCAGTTATGGCCTCCTAAATGGCTATAAAATCGGTAATTTGAATCAAAAATTTGCGGTTTTGATGTGCTGCAAAGAAAGTGCTAATTTCCCGCTTAAAAAAAATTTCCCGCTTAAAAAAGTTTTTTGATGAAATTAATAATTTTGCAGTTAAAAATGTTGCGATGGCGCTCGATTGGGTTATCAATTAGTATATACAAAATAATCTATAAATAATAGAATATAGCTTTATTAGGGCATAAACAAATACAATAAAATAGTTCTGGAATTTATGTTCTGAACCAAACCGGCTATAAGTTAACTATGAAAAATTCTACCCAGACGCACTTGCTGCTAACAGACTTACATAAAGCTAGCGATAAGACAAAACTCGCTTACAATCCGCCCTCACATATCAGCTCAACTCGCACTGCCCACAGCAATGCTTTCGGTCTCAGACAATTGCTGCGCCGCTGCAAGCTACTACACCACAGTCTGTTACTTCAGCAAAGCGGTGTCGCTTCTTCACTTAACGGCCACTTGCATGCATCGATATAATCTCAGCGTAAATCCGGCTTCATTCAGTCCGTATGTTCTTAAATAGGATTTATTTTATTTTAAATGTTTCTTTGTCATTATTTTTACACGCTTTGTGGTTGTTGGTGTTGCTAGTGCAATCATGTCAATTAAATAATTTTAATTGCCTTTGCGTGTTTTTTCTGTGTTCACAGTTAGACATGGAGTCCATCGAATTCAACTAGTAGCGACGAGTGATGTCGTTGGAACTATGTTGCACTGGTAAGCACTGTCCTGACATATATCATGCAATTGTTTTTAATGCACGAACGGAACTGCTGTGCAGTGTTTAAAGTACGAAGCACGCCGTTCTTACTGTACTCTAGTTGTCAATGAATTCGAAGAAGTTAAAGAAACACTGCTTGAGAATTGTCATGTAACAGCGAGATAGCGGAGGATCTCAGCGTTTCTTATCAATCGAATCAACAAAAATGGGTAATAATTTTGGCTACAGATCGTGTCAGTCTCCTTGGCTCATATCGAAGACCTGAATCATTTGGAAAAACAACGTCGCAAAAGAGATGCTTGATAACCTTCGCGAGGTCGTTATATTCTTAAAACACGTCTTTGGTGATGATGAGACGTGTTCGAACCATATTGAACACTGTGTGCCTTCATCAAGCGCAACCAGAGCTTTGCCGCCAGGATCTCACTATGTACGGCATTTCGAAGCGCTCCTGTAAAGTTGTTGCTTCGGCAGCAATCCAAGTGCACACAGCATTGCTCGCTGAGGGACATAAATAATGCATTAGTCTAGCTAATTTAAGTACAATACTCAGCTTAATTACACGAAGGCAATCAGGAGTAGTGAATATGCGAAGAATGTCTATAAAGAAAAAAATAAATAAAAAACATAATCGATTTTCAGCTTGGCAGAGACACAGCGGTGCATGCCACGGCGTATGCGTGAGCAGGATGCAACTTTGTGCGCAGTGATGTATTTAGTGCGTAATACATTTTTCATGTTGCATGCGATTCTTGCACAGCTATTCATACAGCATTTTTGGTCTTTTGGAACTTTCAGGACTTTTTTTTACTAATCTTTATTTTTTATGCTTGCTTTAGGACGCATTTTACACCTTTAAAAAAAAAGATCAACAGGAACATCTTCACCGCCGTTCAGCAATTGTTGTTGAGTTGGCCTTTATTTATTTGTGGAGTTTCATAGGCGTTGGAGGCGGTGTGTGCGATGAGCCGCGTTTTGACTTTTTTGCTTGTTTATTGGACCCTACATGCCTCATGTTCGACTTTAATCACGCAAAGAAATCTTCGCACGTACATGTTGCTGCAACATGCAATATTGAAGCATGTACGTACTCATATATACCAACATATGTATACTGCTGTCTACAATCTGTTTGTATACACGCAATGTTGCTTGCTGCTCAATTGGGCATCACGCTTGCTGTGACGCGTAAGGTTGCAATATCACTACAAAATGTTGCAATGGGTTTTGAGAGTGTATATGTGTATACTCCACTTGCAGAGCTTTCGGTACTCAATCTCGAAGTACTGAGTATTGACGACGTTCTCTGATTCTCTGGTAACTATATGCAAAGTGGTTATGAACTCTCAATATTTTCATTCTCTTTGGACTAAAAGAAGTCGTTAAATATAATTTCACTACAACATTGAGTTCTCTAGTCAGGATCTGGAGTTCATATTGTTTAATTAAATTAGAACTCTCCTATAGGGAAAAAATTTTCAGGATTACGGACACGGCATTGAAGTATTCGTTCTCTAAGCATCAACTATATCTCTACTGAGATTCAGAGTTAAGGTGAAATATAAATTTCTCAGAATTGAACCAAGGGCGCTCTATCACCATAGAAAGTTTCGGGATTGAAGTACTAAGGTAAAGGGTTTTTTATTATTTATTGTTACCACCACCTCACATTTTTAGTCCATGCCTATACATATCGTGTACTCATGCATATATGTGTATACATATGTATATACATATATGTGTCCAGTCAGAATTTATCTGCTGAACTTCATGTTGTTACGTGACATTTAACGCTTTTGGCTATTAACGACAATTAAAGTGCTAAATGCATGTTTCCACTGGCTCGGTTAGCCTAATCTGAATCTGTTGACTGCGCACACTTCCTGTGTTAAAAAGCGGCACGAAGCGTGTATGTAAATGATTTTCTAGGAATCGGTGTATTGGAACATATATTATTTTTGATGCTAATTTGCGCGCGTCGTGAGGAAAGTTTGGAGAATTACTTTTTTTTAGGTTGGTAAAATAATTGTACTGTCAAATAGTCACATTTATGTCAAATTTCTTGTTTTAATATTCATTAGTGTTTGAAATACGTGTCGTTTTGTGAGTTGCTAAAAGGGAGTTTCTCGTTTTTGCGATGTCGAAATTTGTTGAGCAAAGAATTTGCATTAAATTCTGTTTACGGAATCAAGTTTCTGCTGCGGATACTTTGAGGATGGTGCAGAAAGCCTTTGGTGATGAGGCTATGTCTAAAAAAAATGTTTACAAGTGGTATAGTGAGTTCCAAGCCGGCCGTGAACGTGTCGAAGACGAAGAGCGTCCAGGGCGTGTGTTACCATCAACCTCAACCGACGAAGCTCACGTTCAACAAATCAAAGATTTGGTGTTGAAAAAAAGCGAAGTCGATTAAAAATTACCTTGCTATGAAGTTGGCCTTTATCGAAAGGCTCAGCTGCCAATACTATTTTGAAGGATGTTTTGGGCCTCAAGCGCGTCAAATCTCGACTGGTACCGATAACATTGTGTTTGGAAAAAGGCCTCGCGTTTTTGTGTGTGAAACGATGCTTTCCGACTAGCCAACTTTTGTCATGAAACGCATTAAAAACTAAGACTTGGATGCTATACTTTATTCGCATAAACCATCCAACCATAAATCGAGCGAAAACATGCAAATGCCAAAAGAGAAAAATAATGAATTGAAAAGAAAATTCAAAAAAATCGCGTGTTGCAAAAAAATTGGTTATGTTGACTGTTTTTGCGATTATCGTTTTGTGCATTTTGAATTTTCCGGTTTCAAACAGTCATGACAAAATAATTTGAATTTTCATTTCCTGCAAAAAGCAAAAAAGAAATTGAAAGAAATACGCTAAAAGGAGGAAATGACATCCCATACTGGAAAATTTGCGCATCATTTCTTACATTTGAACGAGGCCGAGCACACGACCATTTTGAATAATATTTGCATTTTACCCCCAAACCAACAACAAGCGCTAAATGCCAGTGAAAGTGGCGGTGTGAATTACTCATATCTTATCTTTTGTTGATTTCGGTGAGTTTTTCAGTTGGAGGCAAATGCACATAAATCGCACTCAATTTTACGGCATTTAACGTATCGAAAATGTAAGTGCCTCAGGAGATTTTAAAGTAGGTAGTGAATGAGATAATTTCACTGGAAAGTATTAAAAATTTTATTTTTTTGAGTAAAATTAGTTATATGATTATGGAACTTGCTTGTAGATTTGAGTTTAAGATTTTGTTGTTGATGAAAAAGGTTTTATAAATATTTGTGTAAACTTACTTTACATGCTGATCTCAAGGCAATCGTATTTACATTACATGCCGGTTATTAGAACTGTTTTTCGATGTTGCCAAAGCACTCTTTACGATGTTTGTACCAATTTGAGTATCTCATCAATTCCATATATATAATATCAATCATTCTCACTTTTAATTATATTTTTTTTGAACACAGTTTGATTGGTATATAATATTTGAAAGAGTACATTCTATGTTGTCTGGAACTTTTAATTATATTTTATACTTGGCTTATCAGAAATGAATTTATTGAAGAGAGGGATGGGGAACAAACACACTCTCTGTAATTAAATATCTAAGTCCTTTAGATATCTGTTTTTGTAATAAAACTATATGGAATAACATATTACTAAATCTATTCATACCACGGATTCTACACACACAATATTAAGTTTATCAGAAACAAAAGAGTTATTTATACATATTTTTCCTGTAAATCCAGCAGAATAGAATTTAAGGATATTGAGCTCTTTTTGCAATTAAAATTGACTATAACATTAAATTATATTTTCTGTAATAAAACTTCCTGGAATTCAACATCATTATAAAATCCTATTCATAACAAAACAAACACTGTTAGACTAAAATCGATTTTCTTTATGACACCTCGAAAACCTCACACAAGTAAGCTCAAGATTTCTCAAACTCTGTTGAAATCGCAGTTAATACACTGAAAATTTTAAACTCGAGCTTATTGTCAACTGAAAATATTTACATTAGTGACAATCCACTACATTATTCACATGTAACGTGTACGTGTTTTAAAAATTTTAGGGTTAATTGGACTCAGAGTTTCTTAAACACTCCAACGATATGATTTAAGATATGCTCAAAACATTTAACTTTTTACTCGAGTTTGTGATACAATATCAATATTGTGTTAATAATGGTCCTATGTGATTAGTGGAGTCAACCGGAAGAAACGGATACATTCTTGCCATTTCAAAACTTGTTTCTCCAATAACACTTTAGTAACTGCCTTTTCAAATAAATATTGTGCCTGACTTTTCATAACTTCATTTACTAATTTTAATCATTCAGTCTTTATCACAACGTCTTCCACTTAAGCAGTTGCGCTGCTCATCACACTGTCTGACGTTAATAGCATTCTACTTTATCAATAAAATGAATAAGCTACAAATCAACAACAAATAAATAACCAACGGCATATTTCTCTAACATTATCAGTAAATTAAAATCAATGAGAAAGCGATGTAACACCTACGATATTTGCTATTTTCTGGAATTTCATAATAATTTAAGAGTAAATGTGTTGAAGCACACTTACACATAAATATATAATAATAAACATATGCTCCTTGCACACTGACGGTTATTTGGCCGTGCTTTTCTGATGAGTTGTCCAAGTGGCGCAGCGCGTTACTTGGCAAAGCGAAAGCGCTTGGTTTGAACCCATAATCTACCATTTTGTAGTTAGGCACTCAATACACTTGTTTAGGTGCACATATATACATGTATATCCTAAGTAATGCCGGTGTATTCACTTACCTCTTCAACACTGCTAAGCGCGCAATTTATCAACACTATCGTTTTGATCAGCGCCACGCCAAAGCGCATAGAAACCCGTTCTATACTCTTAGAATCGCATTCGGTTACTTTGCTTGATGCAGTTGTACTCGTACTTGCCCCACGAATCAGCGATAATTTATCTAGCTATAGAGTACGACTTCATATATAACGTGCTTACATAAATTCTTATTTTCCTGCATTTTTTGATAGAAGTAGAATGCTCACTTTATTGTTTCTTTTACATATAGCTTCGTCTTAGCTTGTTTGCTGTTCATTGGGTCATTGATTCGTTGCAGAAGATTAATTTGGTGAAATAAAGCTTTAGAGTCGCAAAGTCAAAGTCAGTAAGGAATATTTCGCGAAACTTCTTTTTTAATTTTTTTCTGTATAACGGTTTGATAACAACAATTTTAGTAACTGGATAAAGTGATGGTTTAGTTCATCTTAGAGATGACTGCATTTACAAAGTTAACGCTCAGACTTGAAGTCTACTATTGGTAACTATAACTTTTAAAATATTTTTTTTTTTTATGGCGTTGCGTCCTTGCCACGAATTCAAAGTCTTGAACTAGGCCCATTTCGTGATTGTTAAAAAGTTCTGACAGAGACAACTTTCATATCGCGGTATCATAAATTATAAGTACACCCTTTTAAATAATAATAGTAAATCGGAGGATCTCTACGGCTGGTGATAGTTGCATCTTTTTATATACCCACCTTGTCAACTGAATATCATTAACGCAATTGATATTTTCTGATAGTCGCCAATTGTTAATGTTTTTTGGAAAACGAAAAGAAGCAACATCTCAACTTTTTCCTTCTCTAAGTATATCTAGCTTTTGCTGAAATCTATTTTGGTTGTCTTAACAAATTTGTGATACCGCTAAAGGATCTTTCCATCCATACTACGGAGCTTTGATATCACAAAAGACCGCTGTCGCAAGTGTTCAAATGCATCCCATTCAAGAGGATAAGTCCAGAAATGTAGTCTAACATAACCTAACCGGACTTTTCTGTGGGCCACACAGTCCATCGAAAAAAAGGGTCTGGAAGAGAGAGCACTTGGACACAACTTCATTGAAACTTAGTGCTTAATTAAATAAAATTAATTGAAGCTAATTAGTTTCTAAATATTTGGAGCTTGGTACAATGCCAGTGATTGTAAAAGGTGTGGCAGATAAATGCCCCTCAGCGTAATTAATATCATTTGCCATAACTGATATGATGCCAGCACTAACACAACAAGAAAGGAAGTAATGGCAAAACTAAGCGCGACAGATCAACCAAATTGTTATCCACCGCCGTTGCAAGTTTCAACTTCTATTTATGCGTTTCAATTGCCAACCAATCACCCCATGAGTCGATGGCGTAATTTGTGTAATCGTGCAACGTTATGTGATAGACAGAACAACGACAAGCCATAACAACAGCGTCAACCTGAATATGCATTAGTCTGCTGCCGTTGCGTGGAATGTTGCTAGTGAAGTTATTCATGGCAACCTGTTGCTCAACAAATGCTTTGACACAAAGTTGCGGTGAAACGACAAACAAAGCCAACAACCGCTTTAATATATGGATATTTGTTGCCTGCAATTAGATATTGACGTTTGTGCCTCCAAACCTTCGCCTTGCTCATGCATGTGTATGTCCTTTGTTTGTGTGCATGTAGGCCGCTTGGCAGCGCTCTTTATTAGGCGCACAAAGGAAATCAAATGAATAACAATTCAATGCGCGATATTTTCCCCGCTTCTCTCGTAAATGCTTCGTATCTGTCTTGCGGCGGTGACAGTGTTTCGCTGATTTTTATTGGATCGAAACAGAGCAAAGTGCGGTTGCCGCAGGCAACTTATGAGCCAATAAAAATTTAGAGTATATAAATAAGCGTTTAAGCCGCATGAATTTTAAAAGTGATTTTGGGGCATTTTGTTATTGTTATTGAAATTTACACTCTCTTTTGAGCTTACTTGAATTTAATGTTTCCAATTAATATTTCAGTTGGTGGAGCCTAATATCCGTGAGAAAATATGTGTCTCTCTTGAGTTTGAATGAATTAAAATTTTTTTCGTTGAATATGATCTCGAAGCAGCAAAAAATTTTAATTAAGATTTAAAGATCTAGCTGAAAGTCTATCTCCATTTGATCTGTGCCTTAATATTAGAAGCCAATTCCGCTAGAAATTTATTTTACGACATGAAAATATTCACATCCTAGCCAATAGAAGATAGAATATTATAAATATACTAGCAGTAGATGAAAGAAACCGCTTCGCTGACCATCCTAAATTGTTGACTTTTCTTATGCATATAAAGGATTTCCTTAATGATTTGAATCGTCAACTCCTCAAACATAGGTATATATCATAATATTTCAATCATCGAATACAACAACTAAAGATTTTCAAAAAATACAACCTTCTCATTTCACTAATTGCTACATATAGTGCTTATGTTCTTTCCGTATTATTGCTTTCCTAAACGAATAACCCTTTGGATCTCACTTACTCTCTCTGGGCAATTACAAGATGCCCAGAAACCAAAATATAAAAATTATATAAAAAGGCCTTCTAAGAAGCGAACGAAAAAAAATGTATTATTAAAAGAAAGAAATCTATCATATTATATTATAGCTGTACCTATTTAAGTGCGATCCATACGGTAAGTTCAAATTTGATACGTTACCTATATTTCGATCACGAAAAAAAAAAGCTATGTATTATTAATTGGTGTTGTTCAGACACCCGTATATAGTTTGGGGCGAGAAATTCTTTTCTATGGCATATTCCAAGCGAAGTCAGGTCCTTTTCACTTGGTCCTTCCAACGGAGTGGAGGTCTTTTCGCCGCCGTCCTCTGCTTCCCATCGATTGGGGAATCGGGTTCGCCTTCTCCTGCGTTGTGCATTCTCTGCCATTCAGCAGGCTGGCGGGCTCGGTGTACAGCGTCGAATTTTCTAGGCAGAGCTGGAGAGTTTTAATCCATCCGGACAACATGACCGCCAGCGTAGCCGCTGGTCCAAGGATCTGAACTATGTCGATGTCGTCGTATATCTCGTTAAAGCTCATCGTTCCATCGAATGCGATCTCTCATTCGCCGTTCCAAATTTTTTTTCACGAAATTGCCGTCGACTATTTCGACAACAATTTGTTCTCAATTGATCATAACAACAATTCAAAAAAAAACTTAGAAAGCTATTATTATTCATAAATCACTTAAAAAGCAAGCGATAAAAATGAATTAAATATAAAATCGACTGAAATTTGTATAAGAAATGGTCGAACTTTGTAATTGAGCCACTAAAGTACATACTTTAATGCTCTCTATCTTCTGGTGCACCCTCAAATGCCAAATGTCACAGTTATTGCGCAATTCCTGCACACAAATTGCACTATAACAGCATGAGAATATCACTTGAGATATTCTGATATTCGCTCATACAGAAACAAAGACACAAGGGGCACACGGGAATTGTCCGAAATTTGTCGCTCTGTCGCAATACTCAAAATGACAACAAAGTTGTAAATCTTCAAATCACATACACAAAAGAAGGCCTTTCAGCTTCGACTTTTCCAAGATGCATCAGCCACCAGGCCATTGTCATTAAAACAACAACCCGCAATTGATTTGAACGCTCGAAAAATAAACACAAAAAAATATCGAGAAACCTTCAAAAGCTTCGGTTGCAAACAATTCATATCTGCGATTATTTGCAAGCTGTACAGTCGTCGGTAGCCACTCAGTTTCGGTGCAACGCGCATTTCATTCATAAATTATTCATGTCAACCGAAAAAGCAATAATCGTACTCAAGAAGGGTTACAAATATATGAAAATGTGTATAGAAAAAATGCTGCAATCCAAAGAACCTAGTAAGAAATGAAAATAAATTGACTGGCAGTTTGCTGGATAACTTGTTCAAGAGCTAAGCGCATCTGCTGCGGTTTGTGTCGTCTGCAATGCACCGAGATGCACTTTAATCTATGGCGAGTAAGTTGACTTTGTATTATTCTTATATTTTGCTGATTTAGTTTGTGCGTTCGTTCGAGGCACCTAAAAACCTATAAAAATTCCTGCACCTTGGGGATTTAAATTGAATAATTTATGTCCAAAAATAGTACATAATTTTTGCTAAGATGTTTTCTTTTTATATAAATTCTTTATATATATGTATATCATTAGTTATCCTTTCTTCTCTATTCTATTTCCAGTACATTTTTCCTTGCAAGAAATCTTCACCAAATCAGATATGTATTCGCTTCAATTAAAACATTTTAAGAACTTGTCTTTGTAAAAATACCAAACAACGCCTTAAACGCAACACCTGCACATTTCTCAAGTCAGTAAGTGCAATTAGAGAAAATTTGTTTGTTATGTCTTGCCGCGTTGTATGTTGTTATACAACATATTAAGGCGTTGCTTGCAGCATGCTTTTCTGCCAGTATGCTCTAAGCTCTAGAGGCATGTAAGTTTTTTGATTTTGCATTGGGGACAAAAATTCTAGCAAACTTCCGCATTTGTTTGCAGATTTTCACTTATTTTATACCCTGAACAGGAATTGGTATTGCCACACAATGTTTAACACCTGGGGGTTAACGTCAGAGACTTTAAAAAGTATATATAAGTGATAAGGGTGATGAAGTGTCAATGTAGGCAGTTCCCTCTGTCTGTCTGCCTGTGAGCTAGTTCCTCATGTTTCGAGATATGAATTTAAAATTTTGGACTAAATAGCTACACTAAAGACTGAAAGATCGGAATTAAGTCTTTGCATGAAAAACTTTTGCATTTGATAAGGCATTCTTATAAATTTTGGCCTAAATTGATATATATGTATCTGAAATTTTTTTTTCAAATTGGACCGCTATATCATATAGCTGTTATTCAAACTGGTTGATCAAAATGAAGTTCTCATATAAAAATTTCGCTGTTTGTGAAGGGTATTCGAGCTTCTGCACAACCACAGTAAGCTTTTTTTCTTATTTGAGTTGTGTTTGATGCTAGTCACTTGCATACAAGTAGGCCTTCAGAAAAGGTTTGCAAAGCAGGAAATTATTACAGGTTCAGCAACTAAAAAGGCTTTATATTTAGATTCGAGTATTAATAATTATATTTAGGAATAGGATATGAATATTTTGTAAAGTCTTAAGATTTTGCATCAGTGAAACTTTATATTTTAAGTTTTCAAATAAAATGAATAAGGTTACCAGTTAATTCTTATCTACAGTTAGGCGCAAACTGCCTTCATTCACTATATATGGCTTTGCATAGTAATTTTCATGATGACTGTTATAGTTTTACAATGATTTACGCGCGCCTTACATGTCAGCATGTTGCCGCAGACATTAAAATGAGCAAAAAGTCAAAACACTTTACAACAATTTGCTTATGGGTAAATATTTTAAATAACTCTATTAAATATAATTTAGCATTTTTTCATTTGCGTGTGTTCATACAATTAATTACTTCATTAATTTACTAACAAACTTGCAATAGTGACATATTTTCTCGTCAATGCCAGACGCGCTGACTTTGACAAATAAAGTTTGTACTCACAAATATTTCTAAAAGTAAGTCAACTTTGTTGCATGACGCAAGTGACACAAATGTTCAGTGCGGCAACTGCCTTTACTACTGCTCTGACACTCGGCAGGTGACAGCTCAAACATGCTTATTTTCTAAATTGAAATCACTTTACACTGAGCGCACTCCACTGCTGCACTCCGCTGTTTGTGTTCCACTAATGAGATGTTTGTTTATTTTCGTGTCTTATTTTTGTTATTTTCGTTGTGAAAATTTGCACTAATTAGTGTCAAGCGCATTTTGCATACATGCACTCAATGACATAAGTAAAACAGCGCATAAGTTTACGAAGTGTAGTCGAGTTATGCGGCGAAAACTGCCTTAAAATGTGCATAACTAGATATTTAGTGATTTTGGAAATTTAAGCCTTTAGTCAACTAAATCTATTCATTTAATTTAATTAGTCACTGTGTATACCTTACTTTGATTATTCCATTTGGAATTTCAGTTGAGGGCCAAAAATGTCTATTAAAAATATTCTCAAAATGAGGGAAGTAAGCACGGATTGTGCTAGAATTAGAGAATATCGCAAAATTTGTCAATATCCAGTATTTTTCATCTTAAGCTGATTATTGCACTTGCAGTTTTATTTTTATTATGATTTATGAGTGGTTTCTGGTTTTTAAATATTTATTTACAAGTATATACCTAAATTCATACAACTATTAATATGAAAAGTCACACTTTAAATTTGCTATCGTCAGCTGGTGGAGTAACGGCTTACAATAAGAAGCATCAGCCATTAGGACATCAAGCGAGACTATCAAGCCATTTTTATGGCGCAATTATCTCTAAGACTAACTAATAATATTGCACTAACTAAAGTGCATTTCAAAGGATAAAAATTCTCGTGTATAACTGCGGTCGGTAGAATTTGTTAAAATCATTTGTATATAGGTATTATTTATTTGTAATGTCTCAGCGTAATTTCCATAAAGCTTGGACCAATAAAGGAAAATAATAGTTTAGTTAACTTCATTTTTTATAATAAGCATTACAAGCGTACACTTCATTTAGTTCTGAGTGCTCAGGCTAAGCTTTTTTATGGAACCTCCATCTGATTTCATACTTATACGTTCTCACACACCTGTATTAGCTTCTGCCCGTAAATTATAATCCTTAGACAAAGCTGTCACGAAATTTATTACTCTACGCAGAAAAGCGCCTGTAAATGAACACTATTTTCTTATGTGTGTGTTCAGCAATAGCTTGCATAGCTTATTGAAGAGGCTATAAAACGCTTAAACATTATATTAATTGGCGGCAAGGCAGAATTTTATAGTACATATGTTATTTCCCTACGATTCCAAGAAATTTATTATTGGTAAGTTTTTATGGTATAAGCTCAGGTTTTGTAAAAGAGAAGGAATGCAAAAAGAAAATGTATTGCAAAGATTTTTGTGTATAGTATAATACGTTGTTTAATTACCAGAATATATGTCTTGAAAATATAATATGCTCTATTGAAGAATAGGAGGTCCTGATTGTAGTTACTTGCTTATGGTTGATTTTTTTTAAACAGATGTTATATGAATTATAGAATTTTATCTCAAATTAACACCTTTACATAGACATTGCAGGAAAAATAATTGTATCGAGTACCTTAATAAAAATACATGGAAGCCTGCATAAAAGTCCGTGTACTATATATTACCATTTTGTGATTAATTTGTCTCGGCGCTGAAGATGATTTACAAAGCATTAAAGGGGTACTCTCATGTGAACGCATACATTTTACCACTTTTTAAGAATATTTTTTTCATGCGACAACAAAATTCAATCATTTTAATTTTTTAATATATTTTTATTTGTATTTTGAAATGTACAAAAAAAAAATTTTTCGTTTTTTACATTTTTAATATATTTTTTTTTAAATCAAAGTAGTCCCAACAAAAAAAAGTAGTTCACTGGTCATGATAACAGCGGCTGTTCATGTTGTCTGAAATAAGAAAATCGAATAGATTATTATTCGGTAGTTCTGCGGCTATCGTCCCTACCAAATATAATCAATTTCATTAAAAAAAAATGTCGAAACTCAAAAAAAAGTCACGAAAATCTTGTTTTTTTCGTTAAAAATAATAATAAAAAAGTTAATAAAAGTCACGAAAATTTTTTTTTTCGTTAAAAATCGTTTGAAAAAAATATGAAACTATTTTCGAAAATAAACAATTCTGGTAGGGACGATAACTATGAATGAGTAGAAGAACATATGTAAATTTTAAAGCAATGGGTTGAATACTTTTTTTTTAGGACCATGGCAGTTTCAGAAAAGGATGAATCGAGAAAAATGCAGACTTGTCATGGCGCCTGGTAGAGAGTCGCTTACGACACGTCGGCGACTATGAGCTGTAACTTATCAAATACTATGAATTTGGGTCTGAATTTTTCACAGCATGTTTTCAATAGGTTTAACTGTCAAAATATAAAAAAAAATTGATTTTTCGAAAATAAAAACTGATTACATGCGAATACCTCCTTAATGAAAAACTTGAAAGTAATAGTAAGATATCAACATTTCCTACGAAATGTTCTAGACTCGTACCAAAGACCTGAATCTTGTACAAAAATGGCGTCGAATTTTTCATAGATAAATATAGTAACTATTTGTGATATCTTGAGTTATATGATTTAGCATTATACAAATAAGTCAAAAATAATAACAAATTTTGAATAATTTTCAAAAGTCAATAAAATTTAACGAGCTGATTTTGTTTGAAAAACATTAGCATATTTCATGCAATAAATATTACAGTACTCGCTTCAATAAAACAGTGAGTCAATGATTTTGCATTATATATAATGTCAAAAATCACAAAGATATTGTTTTCACCAATAAATTTAAAGTTAATGTGGAAAAATCGGCGGTATTTAACTTTGTTTATGGAAATGACAATATTTATAAGACAAGCGTAAAATACAAACCCTTGAAATTTGCAAAACGCAGAGCTGTCTTACATAAATTTTACTTATGTGTTTATATAAATATTTTGAAAAACTTAGATACCAAATTACCAGAAATTAATTATTTCAACAACTGGTAATTGAAATACAAGTTTAAATGTAAGTTTTGGCAAGCGATTTTGTCGGTTGTGAAAAAGGTTTTATGTATATACTTACATATACATATACATATTAATATTTCAGCTCGTAATGCTGATTATTTACATTTATGTTTTATAGGGTCACTGGCGTTTCCTTCTGGGTGTTCCTTATTTGCCCAGAATAAATTCTTTATACAAAAATGTAAACTTTATATATTTCTTTGGGGGTTTTCATAGTTTTACTAACTTATTCAATAAAAACAAAACAAGAGTTTTCAAATACAAAAATATTATTCATATCCTAGTTCCTTTTGTACTTGAATATTTTTCATGTGACTCATTCCAACCCAATTGCATTTTCAACTTTTCGATTTTAATGTATATAAATTATGAGCCAGTAGGTAAGTATTTGAAAGATAGATGAAAGATAAATATTAATATTACACAAAATTCGTATTTCCTAGCAGTTCAAACTCGTGTACAATTAAATTGGCATAGTATGCTTAATTAGTTATAGTTAGCTATAACATAAGATCCTACAGTTTTATTTTTTTACTTAATGGCGTTTGATACAGATCCAATCAAATAGTATTTACAGCTTTATGCTCTGTTGTTAAAATACTGTTGAGATATTGGAGCTACTGAGATCATGATAAATACTTATATCTGCAAGATTACGTTGCCTTGTAATCAAGGCAGGCAATATTAGGAATGGGTCGAGCAATATTGAGTAAATCGTTTCTGGGAGTGCAATTGAATACTATATGATATAATATAGTATTGTACTACGAATGGTTCATCTATAACTAATTGTTTGTTAAAACAAATGCATTTTCTAAGGAACCACTTTATATAACAATATTTATGAGTAGTGGTGCTTCCGCGATCCACGCGAAGGGTGAACAAGGAAAAAAGCAACGTAAAAACCACAGATATAAAAGTGTTTAACTTCTGACCACCATACGGAAGTAAAATGCTTCTAATGAATGCATGCCGAAGCTGTGTGCTGATCAGTGTCAGGGCAGAAGTTGTGTGAAAAATGCCGTAGCTGTAAAAAGTTAGCGGAAAAAGCTGCTTTCTTCTTATTTATTAGTGTACTGAACTAGAATTAATGAGCGAAAGCAGTGGTTAAATAACGGTAAAAACGCCAGACAAAGTAACAAAGAAAATGAGCCACGAATGTAGCTAGAAACACAAGCAAAATTGAGAAATTCAACGACGCAAATCCAACCCAATCTGGCTACAGCCCAATTTTGCAACTGTAAATTACGTTGATCTTTTATCTACTTTGTTGCAATTGTATATAATTTTATATTTGCGAGCGGCAAACGAGACGCGCCCTCTCTGCACCCGAAGGAGTTTAAAAGCCATTCATCATAGTTGCTGCCGACGCTACCGCCTTTGCTTCCCGGAATGAAGTCATCAAAGGCATTGTAGACTTGCGCTTTTGTTGCGGCAGATAAAGTGCCAGCGACAGGACAGAATTATAAATTATTATTGCAATTCTTTTGAGCGGAAATTGCTGCAGACCCACATATAGACACTTACAAAGGTACTGTTTTGATGGTTCTAAAGTAGTGACAATGGACTGCCGTTGAGAAAAGTTATAACTAGATAGAGAAAAGAGCTGGCTGGTATCTTAGAAAATGTTCTTTTTAGGGAAAATCACTAACTATGTTCCGGTGCATATTTTCTACCGATTTTTGAGTTGGTTACACTTCCAATTAGTTCAAGCTATGTTAAGGTCTTATGACAAGATTTTAGCAGAAATCTTAAAAATATTGCAAGTACCGTGATTCTCTCTACTGTGGTATTCCTTTACATTCTGGCTGCTGGAATGACTTTATAATCTATCTTCTGATAATCGCCTTGAGCTTTAGAATAGAATGTCTTAAAACCTCCGTTCATGTATGTACTATAAATGCATTTGGGTTGAAGTACAAATCTTGAAATATAGGGTAAAAATCAAAAGTTAAACAAATTAGTATAAAATTTATCCAACTACACTTCTAAGAGATGATCACTCTTCCAAGATGAATGACCATTTCATAAACAATAAATTTCTTTATTCACAAGTCTGGAAATATTTTTTTTATTTTAGTAATTCCTACTGGGTAGTTAATGGTCATATAAAATATGCAACCAAGTGACGGAAGCCAAGCAAAAGTGCGCCCCTTTGAAAAAGTGTTCTAAGCACTACTCTCTACACAACAGCTTAATAATTTTATTGCATGGAAAGCGTTTTGCGGAATTCTACGGAAAAAATATGATAGACAGCATTTCTGCTTGTCATGAGTAATAGATGAATAGTAAAATAAAAGTGGCATGCCACAACAAAGTTGCACACAAAGTAAAAGACAGTAGAACTGACGCAAGCGCTCTGGAGGCTTGCTTGAGTCTATCATTGACGAAGCGTCAACTGTGCAGCAACGTTTTGGCAAATGTGTTTTTAATTACACTGCCATACGAAGGATTGCGGAATTTATGGACATAATAATTGACTCATTCATTATTCAAAGATGCGCACGGAAGAGTGGCACTTCAGCTGTTCAAGTACTGTAAGTGATTTTAATATGCACTTTTGCTTGATCACCGCTTTTATGGTTTATAAATGGTAATTTCATTACCCGCCACCTGGCATGAAGGTGACCACAAGTTAAACGGTATACTCGAGTTTAATCCTTCGTGTTTTTGAAAAACCATCTTATGCTTTAAGAATCATTAAGTAAAACTTAACATTTTGTTGTGCGTTTGAGATGGAGACCTGACAGATTTTGGTCTAGAAAGGCGTCAGATACTAATACGGTTTGTTTTGTGTAACCACTTTATATTGAAAAAGAAAGTATCTCATCATAGTCGGCCTGTACTTAACCAGGGAACCCATAATTACAAAACAATTATAAAGCGTGCTAAAATCAGAGAGAATTTCAACACCTACAGCTGGTTAAATAAGCAAATAATAATTCAAACTGCCGACACTGGATTTAAGGGGTTGCAGATAAGCAACAAATCGCACCTGTGAGCCGGCAACTAAGCAACTTGGTGTTTTTTTATTATTTGCCACCAGCAGCAACGAGAGTATATCTAAGCGTGTACCACGCCCGCTCGTAATAAACACATCAAAATGCGCAAGAAATCGAAATCTCAGCAGCCGTGGCTAGCAGACTGCTGCGGCTGTTTCTTCCTATCGGCTGGACATAATTCACTGTCAATTTCGTTGCGATGGCAATGGTTGAAAATCAAACCATATAATTAAAGGTGTAAAATCGCATCCATTATTATTATGACGTGCTTGGTTTGGTTCCCTCCCGAGGATGGTGGCAATTGTATTCGGGGAGTCATAATGGTTTTGCGATGGCAGTGTAAATTGCAACAAACTGTTTTTTATATGTAGATATGTTTGTATGTATGCAGCTTATAAAAGTCAATTACAAAAAAGCGTCTCGACAAGTTTGTAACTTTCAAGTTATGAACATGTTAAGGGGATATGAGTCAAACCACGTCAGGTGGTCCATGAAAATTTCACAAAATCTCCGGTTTTGAGAATTATCAGTTCATTAAAAAGGGGACCAGACGCATACCTCGTGATATATATATTTCGTCAAAATGCTTTTTTTTGTTAAAGTTATTGAAGGTTGAAATTTAGAGCACGATAAAATTGTAAAATTATTTTCTTATAAACTACTGGAGATAAATCAAAGAAATTTTGTCAAGTCAAAGAAAAATGTTCGTGCTATATTATAGATGTTTTTTAGGGTTTTTTTTTAAATAATAATATTTTTTTAAATTGAAATTATTTAAGTGTTCTTCACGCTAAAAAAAACTGAAAAGTATGTGGCACAACGTGGAAAATAATCACCTTTAATAATCTGCAAACAATAATTTTGTTCATTCATACCATTCCAAAGATATTGAATTTTTTGTCCTCCTACCGCTCTTAAAACGTATGGCACATCCATCGTTGCGCAGGGCGCTCGTAAGCTCCCGACATCCGTGCCGCAAGAAAAGCATAAAGCCGCATAATGAACTGATAATTCTCAAAATCAATAAAAATAAAAATAATATATACACAATAATATTCAATTTTCAACAGGCACATTTCGCAATTTTAAACGTTAAGGCTTACTTTCAAGGCAGTAAAATGACTATAAATGTTTGAAAAATATCTGCAATGAAATATGGAAGCTATCGAAATATTTGTGAGAAATAAGATATGATCTTTTTTCAAATTTCTACACTGGAGTAAAGGAACTTCATAAACCTTAAATAATTGCCTTAATGCGTATGTACCAATGAACACTTGGATAATATTTTTGGATCATATCAACCAAGGTTATATATTTTTACAAAAATTTTCTTAAAAAATATATCTATATGTACATATATAATTGCATAACTTTAAAAACAAAATAAATAAAAAATGAGTGGTTAAGAACTAAACCATTTTTCCAAATTTTCATTAAAATTTTTATTGGGTCACAGCAACTTGTTATCATTATATTGGGTTAGGCGCTTAAAAACGATTGAGGACGTACGATAAGCTTTAAAATATATAAATTCAAGTTCAAATGTTTTTAAAAGCTTTGAAAGAAAATTAGTGAAGTAGTATGAAGAAAAAGTCTTTGTAAGACTTTGAACTTCACTTTAATATTTATTGCCTACCTGAGAAAGAGATAAATATTTCAGGCTTTAAAAAAATTAGTTTAATTAAATAATAATTTAGATATTGGCAATAAAAAATTTTTAAAAATTGTATTAATTCTTTGTTAAATAGAATGGATCTACGGTAATATAAGCATATAGAAATCTTCGAAGTCAATGTTTTACAGTCGTTGTTGGAAAATGAATAGAAAAAGCTTCTATAAAATACTTTAGGACCTGAATTTTTCGCTCAGTGTAAATAGTAAAGTCTGATGAATTCCAAACTATTCAGTCTGCAAAAAAACTTGAATAGAGATAAGCTGACAAACTTGAAGAGTAAGCCAAAAAAAAGCAAGGCACATTTTTCGCTTGCAACATTTTTTACATACTTTTCAACATCCAGCCGCACAGCTGGTAAGTGTTGTCCTCAACAACATTGTCGCTTGTGCATGTTCTCTAACGCCCCTTTCGACTTCGCATCTGCATGGTAAGCTGAATGCATTTGTGGGTTAAAATTTAGCTGTTCTCGCTGCTGCGCAGCAACTTGATTTATATGCTACACGACACCCGCTGCTCGAGCCATCAACAATGAATGGCCAACGGCTGCTTCCTTAATCAGCTTTGTTAAAAACTTCCTCTTGCTTGGCCATTCATGCACATACACATTGATACATATATCAATATGGAGATGTAAGTATGCCACAAAATGAGCGCATACGTAGACCTGTTTGCCTGCCTGATTATTTTCTTGCCACCTTTCTTAGTTAGCAGCCGCATTGTCAGCTTACTTGCCGCAACAGTATTTATAGCTATTTAAAATGCAAATTGAAGATTAGAACTCTAATGTGGCACAATCACATAGAGTAGCACATATGTATGTACAAGCTTTGAATGCAAAGTCACACTTGCCACATGTGCCACTTGAACTGCTACATGCCACATTTGCGTCGACTTGACTGAATATTGCCACAAACCGTCGACAGACAACCCGCAGACAACCCGCATTCTTCCGCCTCACCGCAGTCAACGCTCACATTTACATAGAAATGTTATTAACGTCATTAACGTGGCATTTGTAACGCGCTATATGCCGAGCGGCGGAGATATCCGACAATCATTGCCGCAACCAGCACAAGCACGGGGAGGAGCGGAAAGTCTCTTCACCGCATAGACAGCCTCTTTTAGGCGATCTCTTTTGTATATGTGTGTGCAATCTATCTTCTGCGCCGTTGAGTTGCAGGCGGTGGAAATGCCACTTCCCGTTCGCTCGCCTTGGTAAAGAAAATTTAATTAAAGTTGTTGTGTGGCACTAAGCGCAAAGTGCTGATATGTATGGATGTGTGTTTCGTTGACTGCAGTCAGGTGACCGTTAAGTGGGTGGTGGTATTGTTTTCAGCCGTTTTTGTTGTATGCCAATATCTGTTTGCTGTAAGCTTAATAAACACTGTGTATAACTTGCTGCATTTTTTATATTTATAATATGGTCCATTAGTCACTGTAATTATACTCTCGCAACAAAGTTGCTAAGGAGAGTATTATAGTTTTGTTCACATAACGGTTGTTTGTAAGTCCTAAAACTAAAAGAGTCAGATATAGGGTTATATACATATACCAAAGTGATCAGGGTGACGAGTAGAGTTGAAATCCGGATGTCTGTCTGTCCGTCCGTCCGTCTGTCCGTCTGTCCGTCCGTCCGTGCATGCTGTAACTTTAGAAAAAATTGAGATATCATGATGAAACTTGGTACACGTATTCCTTGGCTCCATAAGAAAGTTAAGTTCGAAGATGGGCAAAATCGGCCCACTGCCACTCCCACAAAATGGCGAAAACCGAAAACCTATAAAGTGTCATAACTAAGCCATAAATAAAGATATTAAAGTGAAATTTGGCACAAAGGATCGCATTAGGGAGGGGATTTGGATTTGGATGTAATTTTTTTGGAAAAGTGGGCGTGGCCCCGCCCCCTACTAAGTTTTTTGTACATATCTCGGAAACATACATATACAATATAGAGTTCAAAAATGGAAGAAATCGGATAATAACCACGCCCACCTCCCATACAAAGGTTATGTTGAAAATCACTAAAAGTGCGTTAACCGACTAACAAAAAACGTCAGAAACACTAAATTTTACGGAAGAAATGGCAGAAGGAAGCTGCACCAGGCTTTTTTAAAAATTGAAAATGGGCGTGGCGTCGCCCACTTATGGACCAAAAACCATATCTCAGGAACTACTAGACCGATTTCAATGAAATTTGGTATATAATATTTTCTTAACACCCTGATGACATGTACGAAATATGGGTGAAATCGTCAACCACGCCTTCTTCCAATATAACGCTATTTTGAATTCCATCTGATGCCTTCTCTGTATAATATATACATTAGGAACCAATGATGATAGCGGAATAAAACTTTACACAAATACGGTATTTGAAAAATATGTAAAAGACGGATAATGAAATCTCGACTATCACTTTATCATGTGAGAGTATAAAATTTTCGGTGACACCCGAACTTAGCCCTTCCTTACTTGTTAGTATTGATGTTACTTCAAAGATCATGAAGGTACATACATACATATGTTTAAGTATTAATAATATCTGAGCTGATTCTTATTCCAGTTTAGTCCTTCGGTTCATCAGAAACGTAAACGACGGTTACTTTATTGAAAGGGGATATTCATAGAGATATGTTGGCACTTTATACCATAAGCAACTATCCAAGGCATATACGCTATTCATGCTTTGTGGTTATTTACAACAATTTCAAGTGAAAATGATCGCGGTCAAATTGCTTACAAAAGTAATTCTGGTATTAAAAGGAAGTCATCTGTTCTAAGATGAAATTCTTAAGAAATCGCATCAAAGTGGCCAGTTTTGGCCAATAGAAGAGGAACACGGGCTTGTCGGGGACTTGGTAGGGATGTTCTAAGCATATGCTTCACACTTCTAGTTTGGACCTGGCGAATGATTTCATTCGTGAAAAATTCGTCTCAAGAGAAGCTTGTGAAAGTCGACTGTCACAGGTTTTTTCCAATACGAACAAGGTATTCTGCGAGAATGACAATGTAAAATTAATTTTTAAATGTCAACAAGCTAACGAACAAAAAAATACATATTTCGCTTTAATGAGTAACTATAACTAAGATCAAATAAATTCATCATATTAACCATTGGAAAGCTGAGAAAAAAGCATATACTATAGCTCAGTTAATAACTTTTAAAATAAAATACTTGCCTACTTATACGCAAATGAATACCCTTAAATTCTGTTCCGGCTTTGAAATTTTGAATAATCATAACTTCAAAATATTCAAAAGGCGCGGGTTCAAAAATGTACGTTAGAGAACACAAAAGAATTTTTCCCGTGAAAACAAATAAAATTTTAAAGTACATTTTATATGGAATAACTTTTCTATAACAAATATACTTGCTCCTACATCGTAGTATTACCTTTTTTTCAAATACGCTTCCTTAGTCACACACCTATAACTACGTAATAAAACAAAAAAAAAAAAAACGCTTACAAGCAACCATTTTAAAGTTCTGTTGCAGCTGTTGCATTTCGCAAACCTAATGAATAGTACTGAGTTCGCGTAGTCAAAAGGTCTTCGAAACTGAAAGTCATACAACATTTATCAACCGACTTCGTCGCTGGCTTTGTTGTGGGATTTTGAGCAATTACCAAATACTTAAAAACTATTAGCAAACTATGTAACATCAAACAAAAGAAAACAACATTAACGCTGATTAGGTTTAGTTTGAAAAAATATTGCAGTTGATGGTTGTTACCTCTGCGTAAAATAAGTGAAAATGAAGGCAAGAATGAACCATTTTAGATATAAGTAGGTTTCATAATTTCATTTATGTAGTTCTCTTAATATTTACATAAGTACTACATACATTAATGCAATTTTTTTAAGGTAACGATACATGAAACAAATAACAGAAATAAAAATATTTCCACTTTCCACAAATTAAAAAAATATATGTCCTAAGTCTTTGAGGTTAAAGAAAATGTTTAGGTATTGGGTGCTAAGGTTAATGAAACTTCAGCAATAATTGCAGAAGTCTCAAGCAACAAGGAAATCAGAGAATTTTTGAGTTTTTTGAGGAGAAGAAAATTTTTAAGGATATCTGCAAATAAAAACAGTCGAAAATAAAGAATACACTTGTTTAAAGCACATTGTACCATTTCCAGTTTTAAACTCCCCGGTATCGATTTATAAGAAGCAAAGACAGCAGCAAAAATCAAACATTGCCGGTTAAAAACACAGGGCAGCAAGTATACAGCACTTAAAATAAAACTATAACATTTAGAATGCTATGAAGCCGGAAAAAGGCGTGACGCCACAACCGCAACAAGCCACTCACTGTGAGCCATTTGCAAAACCATTAAAGCACATCGACAGGGAAATGGCGTAATATGGCGGCTTCACAAAAGAATTCGAAAGACCACGGAAGTTAAACTTAGCTAAAAGTGTCGTCAATGTATGCAGGGCAACAAGTTCTCGAAAGATTCTTCACAATCGAGCAAAACCAATATTACAAACCACAAAACCGAAACTCGATACTTCCTTCTACCTTTATATATTTTGCTTCCGCCGTTTTCCAATAGATGTCTCTAATTGGTCATAACAAATTTTGAACACTGGTCGATTAAATCGATTAAATCGTTTTATATCGATCTTGGACATTTGTGTCAACAAACCCAACAAAATACATATTTGATAGCGCTGTTTGTATCCCAAACATTCTCAACTTGAAAATGTCACTTTTTGAGACGAACTCTCGACATTAGCGGAAAATTTTGATTTTGCTTTTTAATTCCAAGAAAAGTGCGGCTGAGGACCAGTCCACGCTTTACTGAGGCTATTACTATACTACTGCCATCTATATGATTTCTATTAGGTATTAAAAAAATATATAATTTTTGCAAAGCAACTTGTGTTGGAAGCAAAGTATACCTTTATATATTTGTATGTATTAGGCCGGGAATTGGAATGACAGTATATCCACTAAAGTTGGCTTGTAAATAGCACACCAATTTTTAAACATATAAATTTTTGTAACACAAACACACACATAATTATAAATAACAGAACTGATATGTGAATGTTGAGGAAGTTTATCTTATCAGCGGCATTATTGCTGAATGGTCAGCAAAGAGAAGCAATTAATCGGCTACTGAGGGTCATGACTGGACAATTTCATCTTACAAATCTGCCAATTTAATGGTCGATTAGAGATACATATATTATTGTGTTGCAAATTGATATCAAGGCAACTACATACTGATGGGTTTGATTAAATACTTGCCATGGAGCTATGGGACTTTTTGTAGGCTCGATCCTCGTGTTGTAACCACAATTTCCATTCATAGCTGCAAATTAAAGACTAAAGAAGCAAACTTGCTGAATGTTTGCCTGTTATTATTGTAAGTATCACTTAAAGAGATTAAAAAAAGAGATGTTTTCGTTATTCGGACTTACTTATAAAAATACTTAATCATTGTCTGTAAAATTTTCAGACTTACTTTTCTTATATCTAACTTGTTTTACAGAAATTAAAACACTCGGTAAATGGCGCTAGTTTCAAATTTGTTTTACAAAATTGAGACTTTTTTTTATTCAAGATGAATGTAAATTTTTACAGAAGTCTTCCTAAAGTTCAAAGAATCCATTTAATTCCTTTCCAAAAAGTTTATCTTGTATTTGATTAATAATTTATTAATAGTATTTCAATACCGATATATTAGAACCTCGGATAAGCAAATAAAATTTAATTTGACCTATTAAATCGACGAAGTACCAAAAAAAATTGTATTAAAGTCATAACATGTAGGCCAAGTAGTGCTCTTCTGTACTAGATATTGGTATTTTTATCCATTTTGAAACCTTTTCTTGTGTAAGCAACTTTTGATATTCATAGACTTCGGCTTCAAACGCCATAGTTATTGCCTTAAAAAATAAATTTTTTAAAATCCTTTTAAATGTATGTCGAACACAAGTTTAGAGCAGCTTTACAGCTCTATCTCCTTCTTAAAAATTCTCTATAAATACATATTTTTTTAATAAATTATGCTCGAGTGTAGGACGGTCCCTTTAACAAATTCGTATCTCTCTACATATAATCGATATCCACTATCTACAATTATTTTTTCGTTTAAAGTAATCTCAAAACACCACTGCGTCTCAAGCGCATTTTCGCTGATCAACGATCAGTTGAGGCAAATTGAAAACTAATTGGATAAACTCGGTCGATGTTAGCAAGTATCATCCTTGTACGTTGAATGCCGTGGACACGATTATTAACCAGACGGTGGCAGTGGCATCGTTAGTTTTCTTCGCTTGTGCATTAAGGTTGAATAGAAAATTGCTGTTGTTGAAGGCAGACAGTGTATCAGAGTCTAAATAAAAAAACAATAAACAAATTTCCTTAGACACGGAATACGAAAAGAGCTTTTTTTCGCAGCAAACTGGTATACCACTTCGAAGCTTCGATTCTGCTAATCACGAAACACAATGACGTAGTTTTATCTCCGCTTTCATTTTCTCTTTCTTCATTTTAATTTTGTGTTCAGATTGATAATTTTCAAAACTTCATTGCGCAACAAGCATTTTAATTTTTTGGGTTTTGAATTGGAAATAGGGAAACTGCAATTATCGCGCCAAAGATTAACAGGAAATTCACACTTAGGTTCGCTTATCCATGACCAATTTGCGCTTATTTTATTTCTTTGTGAATTGCGCTGCAGCGCGCTCTATGGCATTCTCCCAAAATATTAACAACGACAAATTAGAAGTGCCACTCAATCGGCGATTCACCCATATGTATGTGTGACTGCGTGTGTGAGAACAAGTTTGTTGTTACTTTGAGGAGTTGGCAGCTGCCGCTGTTGCAACAATTAACGCGCATTACAAGCGAATACGCGTCACAATCGACACCTCTCAACAACACAAGCATACACATGAACATGTTTAAAAAACTTAGTATCTGAATGTATGTGTGTATGTATTGTTTTTAATACATTGGAGGCTTTTTGTCGTACAAAAGTGCTTTGCGCTCATTCAAAGAAGGTCATCATTCAAAGAAGGTCATCGAGTCAGCGACATGACATTTGTCATAAACTCAATATGAAAATGTTTGAAAGCAAAAACAAAAATAAAATAGGAAAACCGCAAGCTCTCGAGAAGAAAATTGAATGAACTTTGCTGAATTGTAATGAATAGCAAAAACAAATCGATAGTCATTGTGAAAGGTAAAACTGCTGCGTGCAACCCTAGACAGTAAATGTGAATGAGAGCAACAACAATTTGAGTAAAGTAAGTATAAAATAAGTATCATGTCAGAACAATATATCGATATATGAGGGTGAACTGAAAATTGATAAATACAAGCTTGAATTTTATATTCCCCATTGTTATTAGTTTTGTGACAGGGGGAAGTTTTAAATCGTATCCTCCATTTTGGCAATAAACTAAATAATCATCAAGTAAAAAGGCGCAAATAATAGCATTAATAAAACTTATAGATCGCCGAAAGTTTCAATGAAAAGCCAACCATAGGTCCTGTGGTTCTACTTTTTGGTTTTTAGGGTCTAGAAAAAACTTAAAAAGATTTTGCACATTTTTAAACTGTAACAAATTGAAAATGAGGAAATGTCATGTACCATGTTTGATTAAAATCCGTAAAGTAGCTGCTGAGACATGAGATTTAACCAAAAAGTAGGGGGTGGCACGTCCATTGTTCAAGTTTTAAACCGATTCCCTTGTAGATTCGCTGTAATATCTTTAAGAATTAGTAGCATTACTCTACGTAAGCTTAACCATAAATTTTTTAAAAAGGTAGACATGGTTAAAAACTAATTTTACCAAATTTGCCTGAAATCTGAAACAGTTTGCGATTTGTATTCATTAAACCTTTTAGAGAGGAAGGCCATGCTCACCTTACATATGCCCCATCCGTCTATGATCCTCTGTAATAAGTAAAAGATATGTAGAAGATAATTACAAAAAAATTAAATTAATTAAATTTTCTCCCTTCAAGTGAATAGTTTTAGAACCATCTTTGTAAAAATATTTACACATAAAAAAAACAAATAAAATTCCAAAAATAATAAACAGTGTGATTGGCGAAACGACTGTCGCTGTTGCACCAGCAAATATCGCTGTTGACCGTAGTGAAGCAGTAGCAGCCTAGTGATTGCAAAGTGTTGTGTTTTCTGTTAGCTCTACACTCGAGCCACTACTCAGTATATGCAGTACGGCACAGGAGATTGACAGTTTGCTAGCGTTTCTTGCAACCTCATTTTACGGCAATCATTAATCAAGCAATCAAAATATCTTATAAACCTACATTTTTGAAGTTTTTAAGTTCTTCGTGCCACATGTAGCGCGTGCATGCTGCAGTTGCTTTGTTTCGTGTGTTTGCTTCTGTTTGTGAAAATGAGCCGAAAGTGTCAAGCTACAAAATGATTGCTTATAAAAATCGCACAACAATAACAAAAACAAAGCAAACAACCATGAAGTCAACAAAAAGTTTAATGATGCCAAAGAGCATTGCCATCGTCGTTCGAAGTCAATTGTATGTAAGTGGGAAATACAAAGACAGAAACTAAGTTATATCCTTAAGTTGTCAAAATATCGTACTTAGTGTTGCTACAACAATTTTAAATACACAACAAAGTATTGTAGCCAGTTTCAAGTGATGTTGCAAATTTGTTATAATATCAAAAAATCTAATTTTTATTTTATTATAGCGCGAAACAATGAGAAATCAATCGCAAAATTTTGGAATCCTACGCAATCGTCTGGGTGCTGCATTGCATGTTATGGACGTTAGAGCTAAACACACAGCCATTAATACACATGCACACTTCGGCCAGCGCAGTCGCGTTGGCTGCGTTTCGAGAATTAATGTGACTTTCAAGCTCATACATGTTTAAACACTTAAATGCAGGTTAAATGTTTCTTGTACAAAACTATAATGAATGCCGTTAATCAACTCGAATTGAAACTCGAATCGAAATCTTATAGTAAGCGATCGCAAATTTCATAATGAATAAAGAAATGCATATATTGTTAAAATAGAGTGTACCATGGTCTTAAATCTACTCCAGTAAGCGTTTGAAAAGTTTGTTTTTGAAGCAGAGCCATTGAAAAATCAGTCTATACTATATCCTTGACCACAATAAAATCTGGGTTCTATTGTCAGCTAATGTACCTCAACTATTTCCTACAGGAACATAACATCGTACAAAAATCTTGGTTTAATGCTATACTTAATTCAAGACTGAAGGCAGAAATCCTGAACTGTTAAACTATCTTTAAAAGAAGAAGAGGGGGACAAATGAATTATTAATGAAAATTAAAACTTGCTTCATCAATCGCAAAGTATGCCAAATGCTAATATAATAAACCAAATTAAATTCTAAGGGGTTTTTCTGATTTCCTTGTGATTCAATACCATATCGAACATAAAAGCAAAAAACTAACTCAGAGTATTGTTTTTCCCATCTTAACAGTCCTAATGGTTCGCAGGTAACTATTTGTTATCGTTGTTGTTGCTACTTGGCTTCCTGCGTTAATAGAATATACTCGTAATGAAATTTGTTGCTAGGTTGACTGTTATATTGCTGTTTTTATCCGCAGGCATTTCAGGAATTTCAAGCAGTTATCACAGCGGAGCGGTGCTTTGATTTAAGTGAAATGATATTTTATCCACTTTTGAATGAATGAAAAGTTAAATATTTATAAATATTTAATTAGAGCGTTTAACATTTTATAAAGTGTTTTTTTTTGTAATAATTTTTATTATAATTTATGAACTGAAAATAATGGCCATAATATAACATTGTCTGTCAAAAGTACCACGGTTCATAACTTATAGGCTTGTGTCTTAAGTTTTTTGTTGATTAGCAACGAAATCAAGGCGATAAATAATTCCTTTTTACATTTTTTGTTTATTCGTTTATTCAGTTTTCTTTTGAGCTCATCCCTTCGCCAAAATAAGTGTCTCGTTCGCTTCGCGTCTAATTAAATACGCGTAATAGCGCTGCTATGTGTTTTATTCCTAAATTTTTTGTGTTTTAGGTTTTGATATATTTGAGTAGGGTTTGATGCCGTTGAGTTTCCAGGAAGCTACCGAATTCAATGACTCTATTAGTGTTGATTCAAATGATGTGAAATATTTATGCCTTTAAGCGGCAAAAGTCATTCCATTTAACTTGTAGGGTTCGAAAGCAGTCGGTTGAGCAAACAACAAAAATAAAATGATTTCTAAATCAGAAAATAAATTAAAACCTTTTAGCTATAGTCAAGGGGGTTTTGTGTTGTGTGAGATACTTTGATATTAGCTTTAAGGGTATAATAAAATAATCGGGATACTAACTGTCTGTCATGTCTTTGACACCAATAATAACCAATAAAAAAACATTAACTTTATTGAACTACAAACATAAAAAATTTTTTGAACTTCATTGAAAACAAATAAAATCTAAATTACCAGTAAGACGATAACCAAGTTGAGGACACTGCCCAGGGAAATTATAAAAATGTATATAAATATGTATACATGTATAATATATAGTATGTATATCACATATAATGGTGAATTTTACAAACTTTGTGTCAATACAACCATCAATTTTCTTAAAGTGGCTAACGAATAATCAAATCTATTAAAGACTTATTATTAAAGATTTAAACAGGAAAGTATATATATTTACCTTTTTGAGATAAATACATTAATTAAGCGCTCAAGTGAGAAGCATCGATTTTGATATTCTTTCGTAGAGGCGCCAATATGCCGATTACCGTTAAATATTGGTATATACATATATGTATGATATATATTTGTATTTTGTAATCTCCAAAACCTCTCACATTACGTGTCGCCTCACTATTAATCTCCAATCCCGTTTTATTTTTTATCTCAAGCTTCGCTCATTTTTATAGCTTTCCATCTCCAATTCAACTAATGATTCGTCTGCGTCGGCAGAGCTGATATAATACTCTACACTAAAGCTGACAATATGTACGATAAGGCTCTATGGAAAAAAGTTGTAATGAAGACAATGACCTTAATAGCAGGAAGACATGACAAAATATTCTCGGCATTTACAGTGTTCGCTTGTATGACGAAGATGATGATCATAATGGTGGAAAGTAAGTATAGCATATTTTTTGTTGTTTTATTTGTTGCTGCGGTGCAGTTGAATCATTCAGAAAGCATAGGTGGTATATTAGGAGCCACGATGAATGAGTGTTGCAATAGCGTTAGTGGCAATTAATTCCTATGTAAGACAATGTTAACCTCTTTTTATGCAGCTGATCGTGTTTATGCTGAGTTCGGAGTTATTATTGCATACTTACATAGTACATACTTTAATACATGCAAATGAAATTAACTTGTTCTTAAATTATTTTAGGATGAAGTTAAGATTTGTTAAAGTTAGTTTATGAATACTTCCGCTTACTTTTGTTTACTCCAAAGTGGTTCACTCAACTCCTCCCTGTTTGCTAGTTAGATAGGTTGGTACCTACCCTTGTATGAGCTTCTGATGACACTGTATTTTGATTGTTTTCTATGTCCATTTGTAGTCCTACGAGTAAACCGGATGAGTTAGGTCACTCGTGCACATATTCTATTACAGCTTTCTGACCATTCAATCATCAACACGGGGTTAGGCTGTTATTGATGTGGGTGTCCTTATACTTTCACAATAAGAGATGGTCGTAAAACCCAAGGTTTGTTCATCTATATTCCTATTGGGGCAATTATGGGGTGTCCCCTTGGTTCGTTTGAGTTGCAGCTATCACTATTACTTAAGCTCCTTCGCCACGACAAAGCGACCAAAGCTGAATGAGTAATATTATATTAAGTATATATACTCGCGTTTAAGGATTTGAAGTAACCTTTTTTAACATACGCTCAGATTGTAAGCATAAACATGAGGTTTTTGTGTTAAGGAACACATTTTGTTAGCTCTCGTTGTCTTAAAATGCGATAGTTAAGTATAATGAATTTTAATTTGTGAAAAAGAAGCACATACCAAAACAGAGAAGCTTAAAACGATTTTAACATTTTCTATTAATTTATTAGATGATAAGAAATTAATGTTTCACAGAAAAATTTTTAACCAACTAGAGTTTAGAGCTTTGTGTTTCTAAATAACTTTTAAGTAAACAAATTTTTGATGTTTTAAGATTTCTGACTTTATTATGTTAAACTGAAAATATAAAATAAAGAATAATAACAAGACACAAGATTAATGGTTCTAATTTTATTCTAGAGAGCACTCAAGACACGAAATTAATAGTCTAATTATATTATAGACTAAACTCTCAATATTTACAAACATCTTTGTCAGCTTTTGAACAATAATTTTCTAGTGGCTTTATTAAATATAAATATTTCAAAAACGGACCACTGTTTAGTATTAATAATTTTTTGTTTTACATATGCATTAGGGGCTCCGGCCACGCGTTGCTGTGGTATACATTTTATACTATTATTCATATAAACTATTCAATTCAGTGAAAATTTTATTTACGAATAAAGGCGAAAACGTTTTTGTCGGTATAAGAATCTAAGGGATTGTACTTGAAGAGTAATTTTGAATATGTTCAGACAAATAAATTTGATTGGAAATGATAATGAATTTAAGGCTGCTTTCTCATGTTCTGGTTACCAGCCTTTTTTTCAAGTAATAAGTTGTTCGCTTAATACAATGGTCCAGAAAAATGGGGGGCTTGTGTTTTACGAAAAGTTTTATTACTCAACGTATTTTTAATGTAGTAGTTCCCTCGGGAAAATTCAGTTATTATAGGACTCATTTTGACTTCTGTACAAAAATGGGTATAAGGATAGTTGAATTGCGAAAGATCATATTATACTGTTGAAAAGAATGAGTTAATTATGCAACTTGACAAATAATTATGCACGTGATAATGATGAAATACTAGAAGAATTCTTTCAAAAACCAAGGAAAATATAACATGGAATGTGAGATCCCCTGTAATCCTCAATTAATGACTGAGCTTCAGCGATACTGCTTGTACAAATGTGGAGAAAGTTCGAATTATATGAATAACAACAAAAATCTTGTAACTTATTATAATTGCTTATAATTTGTTGTGATTTTTTTGATTAATAACCTCGTTCCAAACCCATATCAACAAACATATATTTTTCTCTGAGTTTAGGGGGTGTTTTAACACCAAAAACACCCCCCGTGGATCCGCCACTGGCTTAATAGATTGTACTTAATAAACATCAACAATGTGCATGGTTAATGGAGATGTCCGCTTAATAGGGCGTCCATTTAAAAGAGCTTTCACTATATTCTTTATTTATGAATTATTTTTACTATCCTATCTTCTAAGTTGGTTTGAACTCGACACAGTGTGCTAAATTGTACTAAAATCAGTTCAGCAGTTTCGGAGTCCATCGCGGACAAACAACGTGACACGTACTTTTTATATATAAAGATTAATGATTTACACACATCTGTGTCGGCATATTTTGCTTTACAATTTGCAGGTAAATTGATTAATAAAAAAGCATTTGAAAACAAATTTCAACAGTATAGAGTCAAATAACAAATTAATCATACCGACAAGCAATTGGCATAACTACAAGAAATCTGAGTGCCACAGTGAAGTAAGAGAAAAACTTGTATAAAGACTCAAAAAAAGCGAAACTGTAAATGGTGCAACGATTTATCTTCAACTGTGTACAGCGAACATACGTCATTTGCGAAAATAATTAAACAGTCGGGCGCTTTGGGTACGCAGCCTGAAGCGGCCAGCGATACCAGTGGCGGGCGAACAGAACAGGATGCAAATGTACAGAGTTACACGCATTTGCACAAGTGTGATTCATGTAAAAGTATGCATGTTAGGGTGGTCCTTAAAAACTAAAGATTGGAATAATGTGACTGAAACCTTTAATGATTTCGAAAATAAATTATTGTAATGCTTAAGAAAGCATTAAAAAGGTGTTGAGTCGAGAAAAAAAGTTCAAATTAAATTATATGTCAACATTTTCTTCTCGGTTTGTTTTTCTTGGAACACCCAAAGATCATAATATAGTAGTTGCCGATTTTGTAAAATTTGCCATCAAAAGGAAAACGGTTATTAACCATCTATTAGGACATATGTATGCATCTATAGGATATTTAGCATTATAGCAGAAAAGCAAAATTATTCCTTTTAGTTTTAATGGCAACCATAATGCATATCCATAAACAAATATATGGCTTAATGAACGACTCTACCAATAAAACATAAATATTGGCTTATAAAATAATATAAATGAATATGTCAATTTGACTCAAAAACAACAATTGCAACAACAATATAAAGTGGCAAAACTTTTCCAATTGCAGTCGCAAACCTGTTAAAGGTTGTAATCAAAGTGAGAAAAACGCAAATTATAAAACGTTTAATGACAACAACAACAATTCAGAAAACACACAAGTAACAAACAGTCAAACAAACCCATGGAAATACGGAGACATAAGTACCCGCATATACCAAATTAATTTATACCAGTGTTGGAAAGTAATATATACTGCCTTAGAGTAGTGTCTGTACCATTAACTTACCATTAAATAGACTTTTTTAAAACTTTTAATTTCTAAACGTGTGAGAACCGAACATGTTAGATTTGATATCGCCAAAGCTGAAATATTAAGAAGAAAGCATCGAAAAGTTTCTACCTCGTTTTCTTCCAAGCAACTGACATTCGGAGCTCCAACCAGTTTTCATTCCAAACGACATTGAAGCTGTAGTGACCTTATTTGTCAACTTATCAGCCTGCTTTGATACATAAAAATATAATTATTTATTTAGAAGTAACCCAATGCCGATGGCGGTGAGATTAGGTATTTCTAAGCCAGTTTCGAACGCACCGTAATTACATTCAAAGCTTGTCCATCCGTAAAGAAGCTCACAGGCTCTTTACTTCAGTGGTTTATATCTTAAAATTAAAAAAAAAAATGGCCATCAGATCTTAAGCAGATATTCAAACCCCTCAAGACTCTTTAAGTAGCTTATGTAAGTAGTGGTGAAAGGTGCTTACGACTTAGACCATACATTTTATAATATCATAAGAAAATATTTTGGATTATTCCTTACAACTCTTAAAGTCCTCAGTTCCAAATGTAATTATAGTTTTCTTCACTTTTCAACACTTCTTTACCATATGAATATTTACGAACTTTTGGAAGCGACGAACAAATGAAATATTAATGCACCTGTAAAAATGATCGCGCTGCCGAAGTGGAGAGTGTAGCAGAACACAGCGTGTACAAAATTTGTTGTTATGGTGCCGTGGCATGACGCTGGAGCATGGCAGCACAGAGCAGTGTGGGCAGCGTGCCACTGTGATTGCTGTTGCCGCCGCGGCTGTCAATACACATGTTGCATTCGAATTTGCATTTGCGCCAATCAGGTTTTGAACTTTCATACTAGCGATGTTGTTGTGTTGTATGTTCGATGGATTTTGACTGTGTTGCGTGCCCGGGCACATTTGCACTGCTACTTTGTTTCTTGACGCTCTGGAGCGTGTGTGTTAAACTTTAGACCGTGCTGTCGCGCTGACTCCACCTATGTTGTTGTGTTTCTTGTATATACTTCTGAGTATGCTTAAGCAGTGAGTAGGAAATAAAACTACCTCCAAAATGACATTTACGTAGATTTAATGATTTTTCTATTGATTTATGGCAATTTGATTTTGGTGATTGAAAATTAATATTTTTTTTTTGGTATTGGAAGTTGATTAGAAATTGAATTTCGCATTTTTTTTAATAAATTAAATAACCATACATGGAATGAACACCTCGGTTAGCTTTGTTGTGAGGCGAAAATATTTTTTAATAAATCATTTTTCAATTATTCGTTTTAATAACAAAATAAAAACGTGTATGTTTGATGCTAATGATTTTTTGACATTGACGTTTTCAAAACTTATGATTTGATTTAGGTGTGAAGAGGTTCCCATTAATTAAAGTGCCACCAAAAGGAATACTGACCCATTAGAGGAGTAAAGAAATGCATTCAAAGTTTATAAATGTCACCGACTTAAAAACCTACAGCGTGATTTTGGTCTCCAAAAAGTTCCATTATTGGTCAAAAAATGTTAATTAAAATCGACAACTTTAATTTTGGATAGTTCCAGGTGTTACATGAATTAGAAATCTCCAATTAACTATGCTTATATTACTCATATGACTTTATTTATATAACTAAAAACGCAAACACACAAAAAATTTCCCCAAATTGTTAGTCCCGGTATTTCGGAAACTCTGTGAGTAAAATCGATTAAGTATATAATTTCAACTTCTACTAAATAAAATAAATTTCGTAAACAACAAGAACCAGTTGAGTGGTTAAACAATTTTACTAAGTTTTACTAATTTCGAGTTGGCGAAATACCAAAATTTTGAAAAATATAATTCTTATTTTGGTGGTATAGAAACTCCATACTAAATATTTTACTTGTAGGTTTACCCGCAAATATATAACACATTTTTGTTATAATTAGAAAAAAATTTAATAAAAAAATGTTTAAATTGAAAGTGCTTATAATATATGTAATATATAGTATTAAATGCTATAAAACTTGAATTTGAAAGTCGGAATTGAGATCCCGAAGTCTTATTTTCGGATTATAAAAATGGAGTTGTAAATGACAATTTATTTGAAAACCGCCAGCTATAAAGTTATTTAGCTTAGTAAACGTATGATACTTATGATCATGACCTGACCGAAGAAAAACTTACATTTAAAAAATTATCACAATTTCCAAATATAATTAAATGAATTTCGTCAAATTAAACAAATTATGTAAGTTTTGATTGAGATCTCAAACACACAGAGATTGTCGCACCAATTAAGTATGTGTATGTGCATTATGTGGTAGTAAGCAAAGCTGCCTTTAACAACCGCTAGCTCTGTATGTTGCCTAAAACAGGTGATCACTGGGAGCAGCAACGCGTGCAAGTCTCTAGTGACGCGCAGCACATAAATGGGCAAGCCCGTGTAAACAAAATGAATTTGTTTAACAAAAGTAGTTTTAAAGGCGTAAATATTGACTTTTGATGAAAATTGATGTGGCGGAGCCATTGTCGGAAAGTGTTAGTGGTTCGAGCGAGTTTTGCATCAATATTTTTAGATTTTGCAGCTGAAATTTTTTTATTAATTTGATCAGCTATTTCTGACTTTTAATTAATATATACTATATGTTCACATGCACACAAGCTTGTTAAATATAATGTTTTCCACTTTTAAACATTTTTTTCAGTTAAGGGTTGAAATTATTGAAAATTTCACAAAAAAAAGTCGACAATAACAACAAAGTCGTGCTAAAATGCCAACAAACAATTGTTATTGCTACTGATTAACACCCTCACAATTCAAATCATCGCCACAAGCTGTGTGCCACGCGCCTTCCGTTTGCGCAATAACCGTGCTGCGGCCAAAGCGCCAATCAGCAATAACACTCGCGTTGTTACTGTTGTAATCTACAGTATAAGCCCATGACAAGGCAAACTACATGCAAAATACTTTCTATTGCCTTTTTTTTACTTTCATGACATGCAAAATGAAATTTCACTTACTTATGAGTGTAACAAATCGCTGCTGTTGAATAAAGTGCGCAGTCTGGCAGCCTACAGTCGAAATTTTCTCTAATTCCAGTGCCCATTTATTTATATGCAGCGAATATGAAATTCGCAGACTTTACTTCGCGTTTTCGATTTTTGTGCAATTATTACTGTATGTAAGCGCTTTGGTTGTCATATCTGGCCTTAGGTCATAATTTTGGTTTTCCTATTGAAATTTAGCACGAAACTAGAGCAAATCTTGCGACTGACTATCGTTTCGCCGATTGCTTGTAAATTGCAATTACCTCTGTGCTACGCTGCGCCGAAAAGCGGTGAAAAATGGCTGATAGTTGTAAATAAATTTTAGTGTCGGCAGTTGCGCATGGCGAGTAGAGTATAACCGGAGTTGCCACAAATATTGGCGGGATGCATAAACACTTGGTTGATTGGCGAAGTGAATTTTATATGCGATAATAAGTTTTCGAGCAAAGTTATCATTAACTTATAATATTGAAATGGGTTCATGTGAGCTCATTGTTTCTTAAAATTAATTAATTACTAAAGTTCAATTCATGGTTTATCTGTTTTAATACGATTTTTTTCTGTCGAACTCAATTATTGAGCACTTTACGAATAGAAAATATACTTAGCCAACTAAAACGAATTTTGCTTAAGAATTTTTTCAAAAATTAAAAACAACTGGTTAAAATACATTTCTTAACCTCTTTCGCATTTTGCTACTCATCAACTTGGAGTTGATTGTTCCAAATTTCCTTCTTCAAATTTTTAAATTAACACTTGCCTACGAAATAACATAATAATTATTTTTGTCCAGTTAATCGATGTTAGCGCCACCCAGGTGAAGAGAATTTCGACTCAATAATACATTCACAAAACTTAAGTCGGTTTGGGGGTTTCACAATTTTGTAGTCAGCACTGATCTCTTTTTAAGATATTTCTCATTTGTCAGAGATATTTTTTAAAATTAAACTGCTTTCACTATTAAAACAATTCATAAAGAAAAGCATCGACAATGTTTTACCGCTATAAAAACTGAATTTCTTGTTAAATAAACAAACGCAAGCCAATTCGCTTCAATTAAAAAAGCAGCAAAGCCAACATTGCCAAGCTGGTTTATTGTGCCCGTTGCTTAATGGGCCAGCATAGCACTTGTGTAAAGGAACGAGTGTGCTGGAGCTAACTGGCGTCCGCTTGTCTAACAAAGTCAGCACATTCGCATTAAAACCAGGTGATTAACTGACAGTTTAATGCTGATAAAAATTGATGGTTAAATAAATTAAATACATAGAGTCACGGTATAATAATTATATGATTCATTTGATTGACAAGTAAACTAGTTGTTGAAATCATCAAGCGCTGCTCTTTTTTATTCTGATTTAAAACTAATAAAAAACAAGTAAGGAAGGGCTAAGTTCGGGTGTCACCGAACATTTTATACTCTCGCATGATAAAGTGATAATCGAGATTTCATTATACGTCATTTACATATTTTTGAAATACCGTATTTGTGTAAAGTTTTATTCCGCTATCATCATTGGTTCCTAATGTATGCAGAGAAGGCATCAGATGGAATTCAAAATAGCGTTATATTGGAAGAAGGCGAGGTTGTGAACCGATTTCACCCATATTTCGTACATGTCATCAGGGTGTTGAGAAAATATTATATACTGAATTTCATTGAAATCGGTAGAGTAGTTCCCGAGATATGTTTTTTGGTCCATAAGTGGGCGATGCCACGCCCATTTTCAATTTTTAAAAAAAGTCTGGGTGCAGCTTCCTTCTGCTATTTCTTCTGTAAAATTTAGTGCTTCTGACGTTTTTTGTTAGTCGGTTAACGCACTTTTAGTGATTTTCAACATAACCTTTGTATGGGAGGTGGGCGTGGTTACTATCCGATTTCTTCCATTTTTGAACTGTATATGGAAATGCCTAAAGGAAACGACTCTATAGAGTTTGGTTGACATATCTATAGTAGTTTCCGAGATATGTACAAAAAACTTAGTAGGGGCGGGGCCACGCCCACTTTTCCAAAAAAATTACGTCCGAATATGCCCCTCCCTAATGCGATCCCTTGTGCCAAATTTCACTTTAATATCTTTATTTATGGCTTAGTTATGACACTTTATAGGTTTTCGGTTTTCGCCATTTTGTGGGCGTGGCAGAGGGCCGATTTTGCCCATCTTCGAACTTAACCTTCTTATGGAGCCAAGAAATACGTGTACAAAGTTTCATCATGATATCTCAATTTTTACTCAAGTTACAGCGTGCACGGACGGACGGACAGACGGACTGACGGACAGACAGACATCCGAATTTCAACTCTACTCGTCACCCTGATCAGTTTGGTATATATAACCCTATATCTGATTTTTTTAGTTTTAGGACTTACAAACAACCGTTATGTGAAAAAAACTATAATACTCTCCATAGCAACTTTGTTGCGAGAGTATAACAAATAAACAATACTCGTAAGTGACTAAGAATTATCAAATAACCACAAATTATTAATAATTGGGAAATTTTGCTGCTGTGGAACTTGTCTGAGGTTATGTGGGGACCGTTGACTCAGGTTAAGTTAGGTTGTACCTGGATTGAGTAATTTGAATTAGGGTTATTTTCTGTTATATTAAATTAATGTATTATTATGTTATGGTTAAATCAGCAACAACACAATCGGAGAAAAATTATAACAGTAATTTCGGCAATCCTAATTTACTAGGTTTGCAGAAGGTGTGTCTATGGAGATGTGTTATCATCGATCTAACAAAAGCTTGACAATAGCGAAGAAGAGTCTAGATTATTTCGCTCTCCTATATACTTATACTCTGAACACGATTTATTAAGTTTACCATGAAGTTTGTATCACCCAGAAGGAAGCATCGGAGACACTACAAATTATATATGTAAATGATCAGTATATTGAGCTTAGTCGATTTAGCCATGTCCGTCTGTCTGTCTGTCCGTCTGTATTTAAGATATCGTTTTGAAATTCTGCAAACGTCATTTTCTTTTCAAGAAGCTGCTCATTTGTCGGAACTGCCGATATCGGACCACTATAACATATAGCTGCCATACAAACTGGACGATTGGAATCAAATTCTTGTATGGAAAACTTTCACATTTGACAATGTAGCTCCACAAAAGTTGGCACAGGTTATTTTCTAAGGCAAAAATGTAATCTCAAAGAAATTGTTCAGATCGGTTAACTATAGCATATATATAGCTGCTATACAAACTGAACACAGTTGCTAAAAGAAATGCACCTGTGAAGGGTATGTTAGCTTCGGTGCAGCCGAAGTTATCGTTTTTTCTTGTTTTATTATATATTCACATATGTTCAGAGGACCTCATTTGTTCCACTCTACGTCAGAAGAATCTCGCAATAGCATAGATTGTAATTATTGATCAGAACTTAATAAGTTTATGAGTATCGTTACAGCGCAAAAGAACATCGGATATTCCTGGTGTAGACTTGGAAAACCTTTTCTTTACCTTAAACCATTTTCTGCTAATTGGACTCAACTTTGCCCGTAAATTGTATACCAAAAGCTTCCATATACGCGATGGGTTGAGCTGTAGATCTGTCACTCACCTATTGAAGACAGTTCTTAGTTCAAGTAAGGTCGTTTATGTAATAAAATCAACCTATTTTGGCCAGTTTATCGTTTTTTATTGTTTTGAAGGAAGCATTAAAATCCCTCTCGGTTAAATATGTACATGTCACACACAATATCACAATACAGCAAAACGTTCATCCAATTCCCTCTTTTGCCATTTGCATTGGTACAGTTTGTTCCACGTCTGGTAAAAACAAAAATAGTAAGCCAATAAGTTGCAACCCTTCAGCGAAAACACTAGCAAATGTTAATAGTTTTCCAGATACTCGAATTATAGTGCAATTTGTTATCATTTCATCGCCACCGAAAGTCGTCACACTTCCAAAGCAGCGCCAAAAGTTTGCAATCAATTCGCATTGAGTTAAGTTTAAGCGACCAACTTAAAAATAATACATAAAATTTTACACAAACAAAAATGTCGGTGCGTCTGTTGATCATTTGTGCGGGTGGGCATGCTGCTTTCGATATAATTGGAGATAATTTATCTGGAAGGCATTTATGGGAGATTTTGACTTGTCGGTGGGAGGTAAGCGCCAAAATGGTGATTGCACAGGCGCTGATATGCACCACTTAGAAGTGCACCAATTCATATATATGCACACGATATTTAGGTATACGTAAGTTGTAAATAAAAATGAACGTTATCTCCCGCAGGCGCTCCGACGTTGCGGGCGTCCTACTCCCACAAGTAGGCGTCGCTGAGCCAAAAAACTATTTTTGTTCCATAATTTTTTGTGCTTTTTAATGTTAATTTTATTTCTCTATTTTGTTTTCCGTCGCTCGACGCACTTGTAAGTATCTGAGGTTTTTAGCCAAAAGCCATAGCTAATTTGCGGCTGCGGTGTTGCCTTTTTTGGCTACTGGCGTAAAATGCAACAAAGTATCTCATTTGATGTCAGATAACTTGTAGCAATTCGTTTTGGTGGGTAGTGACTTTGCAGGGGGTCGGTTGGGATTTTTTATTTGATAGCTTATGTAGTTTTATTATTCGATTGCTAAACGTGCTTGCGGCACGTAGTATTGTTTAGGAAAATTTGGAAACTTGCATTTTATTGGTTATTGGAAAAATTATGCAGATTTTGTTTATGTTTGTGCTGTATATATAGATAGAACTAGCAGCAACCAAAAGCCTGTGATTTGACCTACAACAATACACGAAAGAATTCGAAACTTCCGATAAAAGTTTATTTTAATTTTTTTGAGATGGACAGTCTGAGTGCATTTCGTTGGTGGGATCATTTGTGTATGGGAAAATATTTGAAGAAGAAAATTAGATTTAATATGCTAGAAGAAAGCTTTGAATATTTCTTGATATTTATGAATTTTATGTAAAATAATTTATGCGGAACTCTGATTCTAAAAAATATTAATCTTTAGATTTGAATCATATAAAAGCAACTTCGTTAATAATTTTTGATCAACTTTCATTATTACATCACGCCAATTCTAATTCCTTTAATATGCAATAGTAAAGCTGTACTAAACCTGAACTTGAAAGACATCTTCCGCTACCCAACCACACTGCCGTTAGCTCGCGCGCTCTCTTGCACACTCAAGCGTCCGCTTATTATTGCCTGTCAATTGGCGCAATGAATTACAGGCTGTATTATGAGTTGGCGGCTGATATGTACTTTATGTAATGCATTCATCATATGATAACAACAATTTCCTTTCCACAGCCAACAACTCAATCGCAAAGAACCCTAGAAGTTACTGTGGCGATTTGGATTGCTTTGAAATATAAATTTAGATGCAGCCAGAAATGCTTTTCACAACGCTATTACAAGCCGCGCCACATACGAACACACTCATACACCTGAAATGCTGTCATGATTTATGTGCATACACATACACTAAATGCATATGTAAAAAATAGAGAGTATATGCTTGTATATATGTGTTTTTAAGGAGCACTGACATCTTTGCCACTTCAAAGGCAGTCAGCTACGGTGGATTGTAGTCAAATTGACTTTGAGTCGTGTCTCGCCTCGAGTTTGTTTGCTTTTGGCTGGTGGCGGCACAGCCAACACGCCCAACAGTAATATTGAGTTGAACTTGACTGGGGTTCACGATGAATTTGTTTTGGGGCAGAATTTGACTGCGGCGCGATGTGTTTATTACAGGTGAAAGGTATTTACAATGTTGCAAGTAGACAGTTTTTTTTATGTTATGTTTGTATATGTTATATTTCTACTAGCTTTTGTTGAGCGCTTTCAGTTTTTCCCAATGCTATCAATCATAGAAGCAAGACATTCTGGCTACTCAACCTAAACGAGATAAATATCATTGTTGTTGTAGAGGAGTGTGAAATGCCTTTTCGGTTGCTTTGTAGACACTTCTGACTATGTACGCATGTAAATGTACCACTAGCGGGTAAGCTAATGTGAGATTTTCGTATACTTTGCAGCAAAATCTACTTTGGTTGGTTGGTTATTTGTGGTGCTTTGAAGCTTTGATTTAGTGCAAAATGAGCAGACACTGTATTATTTGTTCAAGAAGAATTACGGAGAACTCAAGCCATCCATTAAGAGCCAGAAAACTTACATATTTACAATTGTCTATGGGCAGAAAACTATTTGCCAAAATAATATAGTATTTGCTGCGTTGGTAACTCTTGTGTGTCTCTTTCTCTGTTCCTAGATATTTCCACAAACACTTTTTGGAGCTATTTGTGCTTTTGAAACTCTTATATGTATGAAGTAATGCTTTAGGTTTTCCATAAAATTATCTCATTTATACTCCACACAAAATTTCTTTGTCAAAACTATCAACTGAGTACTGGTAATGGCAGCGCACCCACCACTCTCAATAATACGCAAGTTTAAAGTTGTTATACAAATAAACAAACAGCAGCTTATTTATACAAAATTATGTTGCCTACAATGAGTAAAACTGCAATAAAAGTAACCAAAATAATATTTACTTTCACTGCCCCGACCACCTGTGGCAGCAGATTATTATTCATTACATACGCGTAAATCTCCTCCGCTAAGCGGACGTTTCCTTTTCTCTTCTTTTTCATCTTCAATTACATCACCTGGCAGCAGGCAGGCGAACGGCGTTTACCGTACCACTTCCTGGCTATTATCATAGTGAGCAACGCCAGCCATCAGTGGGTCTAGCAACGGCTCCAACGCATTCCCATCATCACTCATTATTTTTCTTAATTCCATCTGGCTGCCCAACGAAACGAGAGGAAACGAAATTACAGTTAAAAGAAAATGAAAATAAAATTTTCCGTTCCTCCAAGTTGACGTGCAATAAGACATCAGCAGCCGAACCACGGTAACCCCCAGAGTGTTAACCTTAGTAGGTGGTCCAGCGCGTTTTGTTGGCGGCACGCATTAAACACGCTTTTTCCAAAGCTATTAAGGTGGGTTTATATAAGTAGCAGATATACACATGTGTTTGCTTAACATGGAGCTCCATCAATTAAGTTTGCACAAGGCGAGGAAATTATTTGTAAATCTTTGAGAATCTAAACACTTTCTTCTTCTTAATCTCTAACACTTTATGTTTAATTAATTTAAGAAAAATTAAGACTTTTTCCAAGTATATTTTCCTCTGCCTCAAAATTTTTCTGTAACAAAGTTTAAGTTTGTTATGCCAATTAGTTGCCTTTAAAAGTGAAGGTAAGGTTTTAAAAACAAAAAAAGGATATATTTGTGTTTTTTTGCGGCGACATGAGCAATATAATTCTATTAAATTTAATGACATATTATTGTACAACTTTAGAAGTATATTAGGAAAAAAATTTAATGAAAAATATATATAAATACGCCTGTGACGGTGAATCTCCAGAAGCGCCTTGAAAAAAAGTGGTTTAGCTGAACATTATAACTCGTTACCGGATCATCTCTAACAAGAAAATTTATATGCGTTTTAAAGGTGATGTATTTCTCAAGTTAAAAAAAAATTTTTTTGTTTTCTATTTTTTTCAGCACTTGGAAGTAAAAAGCGTGATTTTAGCTCAAAAATTCGCGGTTAATTTGTTAATAAAAAATAGAAAAAAATGGAAAGAAACTCCATCTGATTACCTGTGGGGTTATGTGAAGAAGTAATGTTCACATTTTTAAAAGGATCGGTTCAGTAGAGTTTGAGTTCTAATCTTCACGAACTTCAAAAATAACGTTTTCGGGAAAATCGATTTGAAGTTTTTTACACATCAAAGTCAGGTATCACGACCGGTCGTTCAAAACACTGTAACTCCGTTAGTTTGACTATAATTGACTAAAATTTGTACACAATACTCTCGACATATTGCTCGTTTAGAAAAATATAAATTTAAAAAAAAAACAAACAAAAATTTTAAAGCCTAACCCCCCTTAAAAGTTAGTGCGGAAGAATTTGGTTTTGTGGTTGCATTAAGCAGCAAATACGCACTATACCTGAAGTCATTTTACAAGTAGATCGGATACACAGTGAAATTTAAGATATGGCAAAACTCATCAAAAAAGGATAATTTATCTTAGCGTTTGAATATAGAACGAATATAGGTAGGAATAGAAGCTGAAATTTTAAGTTTAAGTTAAAGTTTAAGTTTAAGTGTAGTCATATAACAAGCAACAATTTTGCTTAATTTTAAGTTTAAAATACCTCCATCGTATATAAGGCATGGTTTATAATCTGCTAAGAGAACCTCTGAGCTAATTACTGATTAAATGTATACGAATACCTGCCTTAGTCATATAACAAGCAGCATCACTCTGTAAGATAAATTAACATATACATATGTGACCTGGTCTACGAAAAGGGAGCTAACGTGCGAAAACTAGTTTTCTGGGAAAAGCTGTTAAAAATAATCGTCAGTTTCTCGTTATCTGATTAATTGTTCTCCTTTTTTTGACACCTAAGGCCCCTTTCCGTAGACCAGGTCACATATGTATAAAATTTATGGTACAGTAACATCTTGTCTGATGAATTCTGAAAATTCCCTAAATTTCCCAAAAGAAAAATATTTTATTTCATTCAACCGCAATAGTTTTCCATTGTATATCTTAAAATCTATGCTAGTACTTCCTTTTCGGCTTAAGTGAGATTCAAAAGGCTTACTAAGAGTTATATATTTACATTCATCTAAGCAACAGCTCAATTAATAAGCAGTTATGTAGTATTAAGTGAGTTAGCTTGCAAGTTATTCCCTAGCCACTTGAATAGCGTCAGCTTCTTATCTAATCACTAGACATCAGATAGCAATATCTGCCATTTTCATGGCCTGTGCGCATGCATACAAGGGAAAACTGCTTGGAAATTGCAGTTGACAATCGGATAGTAGAAGCATGCCCTGCGGGAAATCTGAAACGACATATGAAAAAACGATTTACATTTTAACTTTAAATGGATAATTTATAGATATTTCTTTATTAAAAGTGATAAGTTTTATAAGAGGTATTTCTGCCAACCTTTGGTTAGCTTGAAGCATTTCTAATAATTTTCCTCCGTTCTTCAGCTTTGTAAATTAACCTCATTTTATACACAAAAAACATATATTACAGAAATTGTGTGTAAAGCATTGTGAAAACTCTTAGTTCATATAATTATGTGTTTCTGTAATTAATCAATTCCTTCCACTCATTCAAGTCATTTTGTTCCTGTCGCTAGAATATACACATACTAAGCTAAGGAATTTTGCTTCTTTTTAAGTAAGAACTATGCTTAGCTAGCGGAAAAACTCAATTACTATCATTCTCACACCTTTATTATAATTGTTCATATCACTTTAAAATCGTCCGGTCAGTTTAGCATTAATTGCTTCATGGTAAAATTTATGGCTCTGCTGGCTAAGTTAATTGTTATCTCAATTTTGTCTGGTTGCATGCATTAAAATGCAAATTTAAATTCTAATTTATTCAACTTTCTGCCAATTCTATGCAGTTGTTTGAGTGAGCGTAATGGCTAGCCATAAAAGTTGGGGCTATTTAGTTGACGTTGGTGTGGCTAATCGAAAATAATACATATAGGCTAGAGTAGCTGTAGTTTAAACCTGTTCCCATGAGGATTGATAATTATGTTGGTGGCTTTGGTTACCATTTCTAACCAAGAAAAACGGCACTCGGATTGTTGTGGTTAAATATAAGTTATTATTACAAATGTTGTTACCTCTCTGAAATGTTTTTTCATTCAAATTTAGTTGAGTTTTTATACACTTTTGGCTAATTTACTTAATATATTAATCTCTAGTACTTTATGCAATAAGAGATATCATATTGAGAAAGACCTGGCTGGACTTGGTATCTGGAAGTGACGCCAAATAGCGAGGAGAAGAAACGACTAGGCATTCTGTTCTAACTTTTTTATAAAGAAGAAGAAGTTTTTTAAATTCTTAGTAAATTTAATATTTATAATTAAAATATTAAAACTAAATTGAAAAGTTCACTGGATTCTTCTACGAATATTTTATTCATGCATATTCTTGTTCATTTGCAATTTATGAGCCGTGGTATATTATTTTTTTCCACAAAATGCCTCTGGGTATCATTAAAAATAAAATGATAAACCAGTGACTTTTAGTACCTGATCGTAAGTTAACCAGCATACTAAATATGCAAATTTATGCGTGTCGCAAAAAGTTCCAGCAAAGGCTGCAGTGAGCCCTTTTATATGAGTATGTATATATAAAATGATTTAATAAGAAATTATGTTATAAAATATATATTACTTCATTAGCATGCAAAATAATTTTATTAAAATATTTACATTTTGATTTAAACTAACTAGTTACAGCGAAAGGGAGACTCTAATCTGAACTCAGCGGTAAACTGAAGACTTAAGCGACGAACTTTTCGCTATCAACAACAACTATTTGCTCAACAAATTTTTGCATGCGGTAACCATCTCTACAGTTTACGACAAATATCTATTGAACCATGAAAGTGGCAGTGAATAAATACAAAAATAAAGATCTAGAACATAAGAAGTTTATTGGAAATATTATAATATGACTTTATTGTATTGGGCGTCATCAGTGATATTAAAAACAATTCAGCATTTTCTTGCATTCCCTGACTTTCATGAAGTAAAACCAAAGATGCTGCTCCTAAGTGAGCACCTACATACACATAAATAAACACATGTAAGTATAGAGGCATTTTCTTGTGGCAAGCATTATGTTTGTTGTGCCGATCCTTTCTTTGCTTTGCCACTGCCATGCATTTTTACACTGACTTAATAAGACTTACATAGCAAATGCTTGTATAAGTATAAGTATAAGTATAAGTATAAGTATAAGTATCAGTATAAGTATAAGTATAAGTATAAGTATAAGTATAAGTATAAGTATAAGTATAAGTATAAGTATAAGTATAAGTATAAGTATAAGTATAAGTATAAGTATAAGTATAAGTATAAGTATAAGTATAAGTATAAGTATAAGCATAAGTATAAGTATAAGTATAAGTATAAGTATAAGTATATAAAGTATAAGTATAAGTATAAGTATAAGTTAATATAATATTTATAAAAGTATCATAAGTATAAGTATACCAGTATAAGTATATACATAGTATAAGTATAAGTATAAGTATAAGTATAAGTATAAGTATAGTATAAGTATAAGTATAAGTATATATATAAGTATAAGTATAAGTATAAGTATAAGTATAAGTATAAGTATAAGTATAAGTAAAAGAATAAGTATAAGTATAAGTATAAGTATAAGTATAAGTATAAGTATAAGTATAAGTATAAATATAAGGATAAGTATAAGTATAAGTATAAGTATAAGTATAAGTATAAGTATAAGTATAAGTATAAGTATAAGTATAAGTATAAGTATAAGTATGAGTATAAGTATAAGTATAAGTATAAGTATAAGTATAAGTATAAGTATAAGTATAAGTATAAGTATAAGTATAAGTATAAGTATAAGTATAAGTATAAGTATAAGTATAAGTATAAGTATAAGTATAAGTATAAGTATAAGTATAAGTATAAGTATAAGTATAAGTATAAGTATAAGTATAAGTATAAGTATAAGTATAAGTATAAGTATAAGTATAAGTATAAGTATAAGTATAAGTATAAGTATAAGTATAAGTATAAGTATAAGTATAAGTATAAGTATAAGTATAAGTATAAGTATAAGTATAAGTATAAGTATAAGTATAAGTATAAGTATAAGTATAAGTATAAGTATAAAATAAATTTATGTATAAGTATAAGTATTCCCATTGCAGATGTTATACCAAACATGACTGACAGTCCTTTTCCAGCTCTTTTTGTATTTTTCTTATACTTAAAGTCACTACGATTCACCCAGCCGGCTGCAATTTGCAAAAATGCGGTAGCGAATTACACGCATTAATTGGCAACACTCTTCGTGCTATCAAAGGCATCCTGCCGCGTGTGCTGCCACTGTGTAGCGTTCATTGCAGCAACAAAGCGCTGATGGTTTTTTATTGCAGATGCAAATTAAATTTGCAGATGACTAAGGCAGGATGAATGGAGATATATCTGCCAACAAATATATAAAAACAACAACAAGAGATGTACGCGCTTCCAGCTGCAAGCCAAATAACCTAATGACAGCTCTTTGTGTTAAGGATAACTGTCGTTGGGCTTGCGCAGCTGTCGCGGCTGGCAAGTGTGTCCAATCACAAAAAAACTGTAGATTATTTCCGAGATAAAACACTTTACGACCGCGCTTTAACATTGAATGTATATATAGATATGTTTGAATGAGACTTCTTCGTTGCAGCTATTAAGGCTACAGCCTTGCCTGCTGCAGACTTCACATTTATTGTTTTTGCTTCCATAATATTTTTTTGTACATAAATCGCAATTATGTCGCTGTCACAACTTAATAACATGATTTAGTATTAAACCGAAGCGTGAAAAAATATAGTTTAAGATAATCCAATTATATAATCAAGTATTACAATAATTTAATGAGGGAGTTTCAAGAGCGTTGAAATGTTCAGCAACACAATTTTATATTTCTTTACTTATGTAAGTTAAATTATATTTAATTTCCAACATTCGAGCGAATATTTAGAGTAAAAATAAACTATTACCCTTTAAGGGTATTTTGCTTTCTTTAAAAAAGATAAGGTCTTTACATAATTTTGAAGACAAATTTTTACAGATTTAACAATTATTTAATTTTCCACTTGTCAATCTCAGAGCAATTAGCCATGACTGTGCTAAAAATTTTTAATAAATACCAAAGTAAACAAGGAGGTGTATTCTTGGGAGTGAGGGATATTTTACAGTTGTTTTTATGACCGCAATTCAATGCAAATTTATATGAAAAGCAGCCTTAAGCATACATAGTGCTAAAGCCATACATCGCACACCAAGGCACGCGCACTGACTCAATGTGATGCCTTTGAGATACATGCGTGCGTCAATAAAAACGCTTAAAAAACAATAACCACAATAACGCTGCAATCAGCATTAGCAACAGCAATATAAAAGAAGCAGCTAAAGTTATGAACAATAAAATTCGCGAATAATTGCTTTTCACACGCTTGATTAAGTGAAATTTCTCCGTGCCACCAGCTATTGTGGCGATTTCTGGTTCTATTGTTGGAAGTGTAGTAATACTGCATCTCAGGCAATGCGGAAGCATGGTGAAACACTTCACTGCTAAAGAATTTCTCGTTTACGTAAGAAATATTTCGTAAGAGTCATCTAAGTTTTGATGTCTCATAGGCATTTTTTCTTTTGATTGTTTTTAAGCTATGACTTTGCTGTGTTGATTAGTCTTTGTTCATTTATGGTGACGATTTCTTCAATATTTGTACACGTATACGAATATATTAAAATATTTTTTTTCCTCCTTGCTTTAAAAGAGAGCTATTACAAGCTATATAAAATACTTATACTAGTATTTTAATAATTTTCTTTATTGTTCAGTTGCCTTCTTTAGCATCAAAGTTCTTTCAGAAAGTATCCGAACCCTAACCCTAAGTGTGTATTTATGATTGATGTATACTCCGTAACTAATGTTTCAATATTGAGAGATTGTATGCTAACTGATCTCTTTTCTTAATTTAGAATAACTTTTAGTTCATGGGTGTTTTTTGAAATACTATACATGTTTCTTGTATTTAAACTTTTGATATTTTCTTTCGAAATTTCTAAGTTTGGCTTCAAAATTCTTCAAGTTTTCTAAAAATATATTTTTTCGCTCCATTTGCTTCTAATTAATATTTTGCTTAATTTTAAACACAAATCTGTAAAGTGTTTTTTAATTTTCATGACCAATAGCATTGCTTCTGGAAGAAGCGCTAGTGTATAGCTGCAACTCCAACTGATAGATAAAATTCATACAAAGCTATTTGGTGAGTGCGATGCGAATTGGCTACTTATTCTTATTATTCACATGCACAAAATATCATATAATACATATTTAAAGTTCTACTTGCGTTAACGTCAAATCAGTGGAAGTACGAAAATCAGATCAGGGACGCCAATTTGTCAGTCATTGACTACCTTGGTGTAGTCGTACAAATATAAACTTGTAATTTGTTCCCGCATGCATTTGTGTACCATATATACTAACATACATATAACGACACATACGAGTATGTATGTATAATGTTTTCGTAAATCCGTTCTTAAAGAACTTGGAACTTGAAAAGTTTCGTTGAACGAAATTCGATTTGATTGTTTCTTAAGTGCCACAAAAAGCAATAAAAGCGTCGAAACAGGGCAAAGTTGCATTCGAGCAAACTGCAGTCACAAAATAAACTGCAAAGTTAATTGCTTTAACGGGAGAAAAAATAGTTGGAAATTAGTAACTGACCATGCTTCTCCATGCTGGCGTTAAAGTCATTAAATTTGCATTTTGAATGGATACCTGCGAATCGTTCTGTGGGAAGGTGTGAATACGCCTCAAACATTTGCACATTCGAAAACCCAAAATCAGGCCAAGCTGCAATTTCCAGACCAAAAGTCAAGTGTTGGAGCAATAGGTGCGAATGCAATTAAATTGCTTAGCATGACTAACTGGAGCACAAACAGCTATTTGTAATTGAAGAATTCATGCGAGAATATATTAAATTAATAATCGCTTGAAAATTCAGTGGAATTGTTACAGAAAACAAAATGAACAACATTCCTCAAATATTGTTTAGTTATATATATGCGGGAGTTTATTACCCTGTATATTTGTAGTATATCCAATAATTATATTACATATACATACATATGTGTCTGTGAGCAACCAATATTAAAAACTTAAGACATTCAGTTGACTCGATATCTATTCAGAAAAACTGTAATCAGGATAGCGGATTTATTAATATTAAATTTATAGAGAGTTGCCTTCTACTTGAAAGGTAATATTAAGTTAAATATTCAAATAAAGAAAAAAAATCAAATTTCAGAAATATACTTAAAACTCTATAGATTCCAAAAAAAGAAATACTTTATTCCCATTTGTCATATTCTATTTCACAAGAAGCTTAGTATTTCAAAATCCCTCACGACTAGTTTGTAAAGTTGAATTTTTAACTACACATAACATACAATACCATGTGTACCCTGGCAGCCTGTATTTATAAGAGTATATCTTATGATTATAGGTATTTCACTTATGCTATCACCGCTGTTATTGGCGTCTGTTTAGTTCAACTAGTAGTATGTAGTATACAATTCAGCGTAGTCTCCTGCAATAATTACAATAAATTTTATGTTCTTGGCAATGATTACAAGAGCTCGCTTATAATTTGCTTGCTTCCCACCATTTGCCAACCACACTTAGACACTTTTACTCGACAACAATAACTGCGACTGAGAGCCACAACAGGGTATGTTTATGCATATACATGTATACTCATATACATAGCTATAGCCATAGTACATATCTTGTGTGTATGGCACAGTCTATTTTGTTGCAACTCTAATTGCCGCTTATGCGTTTAAACAGTGCGCTCATAAAGTGACCGAAAATTTATATGAATTTCATGGCCTGAGTGATAGCTTTATGAAAATTGGTGTTTAAGAAAACCGAAGAGCGGAACAGGTAGTGCGTTCCGAGAGCATAAAAAATAATTTATGGTTATTGTTGTGTGAAGGAGTGCTGATTTGAAAAAATCCAAGAACTGTTGTGAAATGTCTGCAATTGTAGGAAGAATGCAGAAATGACATCACAATAATTTTGTTGCAGCTTTTGGATTATATTTGTCATAATCTTTCAATTTTTGACGTATTTGGTAAGCGAGTGATAATAGAGTTTATAACACGTTATAAATTATTTCGTATTTCATATCACGCCACCCAAAATATTCTGGTTTCTTGATTATGGTTGCATTTTGCCGAAAGCCAGAGAAGATGTGAGGACCTAATTATTTGTGCAAAGCTCACGCGCAAATCAAGAAAACTATTATTTTATAACATATAAATAAAATGTTATTACAAAAGGTAAGAAAAACTAGATAAAGGATTCCACAACTGTTGAGCCCTCTTTCAATGGCTGAACTGGGGTTTGAAACATTATTCAGAAATTATTCAGAAATTCAAAATATGGACATTGTTCATTATAAAAAAGCATGTTAATCCGAATGAGTATCTAGGTTTACTTTTAGTTACATGATATGGAGTTATAATTTTCTTTCAGAATCTAGAATCTCAATCAGCTGACAGAATTTTTGTTAAAAATTTATAGCCGTTTTTCTAAAAGAGCAGGTGTCTCAAATCCTTATTGGACTTAACGCTTTATATCTTCACTAGCTGGGGATTCTCACTGATAATCCTATTCCTCACAAAGGGATAGAAGTGGGCAGGAGTTCCCTATTCTGAAGCATTCCTGCGTAATGCGATTTAAATAACTTCTATTTTTCGAAAGCCTTCTCGCCTGAATCAGAAAGCTTGCACTTTTAACAAACGTTTAATACTATATGAAACCTTCACTTTCTTTACTAGTAAAAGCAATATACATGTTTAATCGAAACACTAAAGACTATATAGGATCAAACTGAAAGACTTTGTAACTTCAAATTTTAAAATACCTTTGAACATATACATATTTTAGCAGTTACGGAGTTATGTACATTTACCGGCGTTTTACTCTACCTACCAGCATCCTATTGCTTTTCGTTAATTAATTGATTTAATACGTTACAACAAGACAAAATTAAAAAAAAAAAAACAATCATAGCTCTTAAATTGGCATACGAACAACGTCGGTCTATAATTTTTACCACAAAAAAATAAAATTAGTATTAATTCGAGTGTGAGTAAAAACGGTATTAATTCCTTCAGCAACACCTGAAATGCACCGAAAATGGTCCGTTGCCAATTATTCAGCTCATTCACGTGAAATTGTTGAAATTTAGGAATCCGAAGAATTTTCTCAGCACTGTCAGTCAGTAAAGAACTCGCTTTAGTACCATAAAAAGCTGGCAGAGCTTAAGCCAAATGACCATAACTGAAATTAACACTTTTCGCCGCGACCAAAGAAGGCGAAGGCATGTCTTGGCTGGATTAATTTTCTACCAATGCATTCAGACATACTACCACACATATATGCAGCCCAGAATGCGATCCAACCCATATAATCAGACATACAGACGCAAGCGCGCTGTCTCAGCGACAATTTTCTTGTCCAATTGCGAAGCTAAGCAACTTAAATAAATTTAATTGAGTCATACATTAAAAGGATATACTGAAGACGTGCTAAGCTGAAAGTGGGCATTGAGTTGAGAAGTGAGTACTAGAGAGTTATGTCTTCAGACGGGCTGAAACAAACTAGAACTCAGCGGAATAATAATAACTCAGTTAGTTTCATAAGTTAAGTTGGGGTAAGATGTGATGAGTCAACGGTTTCTTTTTTCATTTGAACTATTTTTGGTCTCATATTGCAATTACAACTGTCTGTGATTATGAGGGAGAATGTGTGTGTTTATCAGCAAAGTCAAAAGCAGCACCAGCACGTACGCAAGGGTCAATTGCTTGTTGGTATATCAGAACACGCAATGGGCCACAAGCGTCGCTACGTTATAATCTGTTGTGAACATACAACTTTTGCTACTCATTCATCCGCTGTGAATTGACTTAGGTTACTTTTGTTGTGTTTTTGTGCAAATCAGCGCGGTATTATCTCTTTAATTTACAACCCTTTGGGCTTGCCGCTCGTTAGACGAGGTGAGAAAAGTTATCTGTATATGCAGATATTGCTACAGCTGTCGTGGGATGGCAAAATTGCATTTGATATTAAGAAAGTTTATTTCATAGCAGACTTTGCTAGAAAATTTTTCAAATTTGGAAATAAATTATAAAGTTAGAAGCTTTTTTAGGCGTTATGTTGTTTTGTATGTTGTAGACATACTCATATTACATTTATATATAGTATATACGTATATGCCAAATAAATCAGTAGAAATCGCAGCAAACGCTAATAAACTTAGATCTGTATATAAATCACTGTGCACCTTGACGTTGTCAGTAATGCGGTGTGCCAATAAATTCCAGTGGATTAGACGGTTAGGCGACCGTACAGATAAAAACTGAAAAGCAAAAGTATTGCACATGAAAATATACAGGTTATACGCATGCCCAAACACACTTCACCATTTTGCATTCACCATGCCGCTGCACAGGCCGCTGATAATATAAATGCTTGGCTACATTTGATTCTTAAGCTGGCTGCTGTCGGGCGAAGTAGAACAAACACAACATACCCAAGCGCCTTCGCAGCGCCGGCAATGCGCATTTGGCTCCAATATGCATGCGTTCCTGTCGGCGCGGAATGAAAGTTTAACGCTGATCTCTGCGCTTGCAGCGTGAATTATCGACCCGAGAATTGACATGCGGAAGCCTCGAATGCGGTTACCGAAGGAATGCCATGCGCACATATGCAAATAACTAATAGCATTAGCGAGATTCGGAACGGCGCTGGAAATTACGAGTGGTGCTCGGTGACTGGTGGCTGGAGATCAATGAACTACTGTGTGAGTTTGTGTGTCTGGTGGCTTCCTTGGATAACGTATCGAACTTCAATATTTACAATTGATTGATAAGAATTGTGAAATATTTCTGAAGGATTAAACAAGCTTCTGGAGATCAATGTTTTGCTGTAGAAGTGTTTTCGGAAGCTACCCTAAAATTCAATTAATGTGAATTTTACGTAAACTTGTTTGATAGCTTAGGCGATGGACTATTAGTTGTTATTCCAGTTTCATTTAGGGAATAATTACTTCGTATAAAATTTGTACAATTATCGTTACTGAAATGATTCCATCGTTTGAGAAATGAGGAAACTTCAATAAATGTACAACATATAACTTTGTACTGAACACATCTATCAGTTCAGTTTTCTGATAAAAATTTTTAGCTTAGAGGTGCATCAAGTGCCTGAGTGTCTCATATCCGCAGAACCCACAACTTTTTGATAGTATTTCCATCAAATGGGCATTATAAGATAATAGCTTTATATATAAATACTCAATACACAATACTTTAATATACAATACTTTATATATGAATACATATATATGTGAATAGGATTTCAAGTGTTTGTGGCGAAAATTCGATGATATTGCCGTCAGTCACCGTTGTGATTGCAGTTGCCGTCGGCAAAAAGCAACTTTACGCTGTTGTTGTGACCTAATGACAAGTTGTGGCATGCGGAAATTGAATATTAGAAGCTGGCGCAATGTTTTTGATGTATGATTTTTATTTTTATATTAAATGGTAACGAGAAATGAGTTGTAAAGAGTAAAGGAGGAAAACCCCAAATGACTCTACTCTAATGGTGACAAGTCACAGTCGCTCCGAATTCGCTCAATATTCACCTTAAAGTGAGCGCTTATGAGCTATATTTGGTGTGCTGTCTCTTGGTAAGTAGACACTGAATTTTATATATTATTATTAGTGCTAGTAACGTTTTTACTATCAATAAACATGAAAGTTTTAACAAATCTCATAACGAAATGCACTTAACCCATCAGTGAGTGATTTTTCTAGTGGAAACTCAGCAAGGCCTTAGGCAAACAAGTGCTAGATTTGAAGGCAATATACCTAAATATAAATACGCAAAAATACAATTTTTTTGCCTTTTGCGTAATTTAGGTTTAGTTTCAACAACAGTATTGTTCCTAAAGTTATGAAGTTTTAGTGATTTTGTTTACGGTGAACGATTTAATTTTCAGTTCTTCGCTATAAAAGTGACGTTAAAGCCTTTCATTTGGCAAAATATTTATACAGAAATAATCATAAATATTTAATAACGGTGCAATTGAGTGTCATTAGTGTGTCAAAAGTGCATTTCTATTGCATTTTCAAGCTATTCAGTTATTGCAGTGAATTGGGAAAAACGTGCAGCAGCTAATTGTTTGGCATGCAGCAAACGTTACGGAGCTGACGCAAAGTGAAATTTGCAATAAAGTTTTGTTGTTTGTTTTGTGTGGATGAATTTTTGTTGTTGGTTAGGGTGATAATTTATAAAATACCTATATATGAAATTATTTTAGAAGTATAAATAGATTTGATGACAAATGATTTTTAGTTTCAATACAACGACTTCTGTAATATTTATTTTGTTTCAAAATAGTCATTACTTTATTTGTGCTTTTATAGAAGTGGTACTAGAGAGATGTGTCGGTTATGCTTATTACTAATTAATTACTACTTAATTACTTATTTTTCTGGTTCTGATTTTAAGGCTAGTATAATGCTATTGGTTTACTTTCTATCATATATCTATGTGTTTACTTCACAACAAATTTCGATTTCACTTTACAGCTATTTCAACATAAAGACAATAAAGAACGCTACCTATTTTACCACCCATAAATAGAATCATGAAAATATCCCACAACGAGTAAGGTTTTAGAGTACAGCTGTGCAGTCTTAAAATGCCTATTTCGGAAGAATGCACAAATACCGAAATTTGACAGCTTCTTAAAAGTAAAGTTTCTTCCAGCGCCATTTCTAAAAACGGTATAAGGTTCCCCAGAACTTAGCATTAAGCTGTTTATCTGATAATCCACCGAGTGATGCTTTTATCTCAATTTCTCTTAATCACCAAGGTCGTAAATGGTAAACCAACCAACCAATTGTTACTAAAATAAAAGAACATTATTCGTTAAAAATCAAGTTGACATAAACTAAGTTTTCGAAGATGTACCATATAAATATTGCTAGAGGATATAGTATTCAATCACAATCAATCACGGACTTTATTTTCTATCAAAAAACTTGTTAATTAAGACCTAACTTTATTATTCTTTAAAAACAAAAACTCATTTCGCAAAATTTTTTCCCTAAAACCTAAAATTTAATTTGAAGTTAATATTAGATTGCAGTTGTAGAGTGAAATAGTATAAAACTTTGGTCCTAAAACATTTTTAAATTCACCTAAAAATTTAAATATTTTATATTAAGCTTGTCGCGATGTTTGTAAGACCCATCATGAGCGTAGTCGATTTATCCTAGTCTCTCTTAAACTTGGCGAAAGGCATTGGTATGTACCTCCATCTGTTATTACAAAGGACCAGAGGGTCTATGTATGGCGTGCAGTCAGCTGGTACAACATTACTTAATCCAAATTTTAATTACAGGTTATGTAACGTGTCTAAAAAACTATTTTTCGTTAGATGCGATCGTTTTCCGGTTACGTTTTCTGATTTAGTAACGCTATATGAAGACTACCTCTGAAACTGAAGTTAAAAGTTTGTAATTTTTTGCATATATTTAATGCTACTTTTCTGCTAAGCCCGTTCACTGTGCAGCGGTAAATATTAAAAGCAAAATAAGTGAACGTTTTTTCTATTACAAAAATTAATTAATACAAATATTTTGAATTTTTCGAGGAATTTAAAAAATGCATAAATTTAAAGATCAAAGGAGTTTGATCGATGGGAGATAAGCCAGCTGTGAGACATAAAATTTGTTAAGTGAGCTTAACCTTGAAATTCTTTTCTGTAAGATACCGAATAAAAAGCTTATAATCAAACATATTTACTCGTCTACGTATATTCTTGCGTACATATTTACGAAATTATATTTGTTGGGGTGCTGAAAATTATTCAATACATATTCAATCTCATAAAAATAAAATAATTTAAAGCTTGACTCGAACAAATTAAATAGTTTGGAAATTTTGTGAATAATATTTTGTGTTTTTCATATCATCAATACGATGATTTTTGCAACATTTTAAGCAACTGAACACTAATAAACACCTTACACAAGCTAAGTAATTCAAAGTTCGATAGCTCCCTTCTTCGGCTAAAGACGCGAAAATTGGTCTGCTGTGTAGTCAGTGGCCCCTTTCGGTTGCATGTTCGTCTGTATGTAAAAGCATAACTAAGCGCTGTCCATCAGTTCGTCATTTAGTTGCTGCTCAATTATGTTGGCATTTTTATGGTTGCTGCCGCTCAATTTTCTTGCAGACAAATTTGTTTATTAATTTTGATGCTTTTAATTGAGTGCCACTGTAGTAGCTATTCATTTGCAGCCACTTAACCACCAACAAGCAGACCAGTGAATAAAGCTACATGTACAAAAACACTAAAAGGTGATATTTACAATTTTAAAGTGCTTGTTTGTTTGATTTTGTGGCTGGTTTGATAGACGCTGTATTAAAAAAAATGTCTAGTTTTTTTGATAGTGATTAGGCATTCAGTTACTTGTAGAAATTTGATGTTTTTGTATATGAATTTTTGTTCGAATGACTTTTAATTTGATTTTTGTTTGTTATTCGTGAACTTTACAGTAACAATAGTATTAATTCCGTTGACAAATTTAAATTAGATTAATAGATTTAAAAAATGCTTTCAGTTAAAAGCCTTTGAATGTATGCCTTAAAATAATCGCTGGTTAACCTCATTTAACTTTAAATCTGATAAAGTAGGGTAATATCTGACGGTAATATTTTACATAACTATTTTGCATTTCATATTTGATAATTAGAATGTTAACAAGATTTTATAGGACTTCGTGTAGATGATTAAACCACATTTATCGTTAGTTAAAACAGAGTTAAATATTTTCTTTCATTTTAAATTGCATTTCAATGCGTTGAACTGAAAAGCAAATCTGATGATGTTTCGTTCCAAATATATTCGAAATGCAAAGTTAATGGTACAAGGATAGCTTCCTCTAGTTGTCGGCCTTGTACCTGGAATTGAGCTATGATCAGGCATTCATGTGTTGACGCTTAAAATCTTGCCGGATATTAGTTGCCGAATTTGCTTGGAAAAGATGAGTTGTAATCATATTAACTTGTTTCTCGACGTTTAGCTCTGATATTTGGAAACAAAGATTGAAATCCTTTATATCAAATAATTATCCCTATGTAGGCTCCAAGTTTACCATTTTCATGAGGTATAAATAAAAGCTTAAACTTAGCTAAATTTGGTAGTAAAATTGTATGGTCCACAATAAAAATTAGATTACAAAGTAATATATTCGATTTAAGGGGAAAAAATCGATGAAAATTAATATATTATATACTCGATGTAAATGTACTTGCAGGCAATAAAACCAAGCCAAAACAATTTAAAACAATAATCGTTAATTATTACACATTTAAATGGAAAAGTAATATTAAATTAACGATTTGTTTGCAAATAGGAAATGGTTAAAGTTGTAAAAAAAAGAGAAAAAAATATTTATCCATATTAAATGCATAGCAAATTGTAGGATATCTTTACATCGCTTTTCTTTCATCGAGCCCACCAGCATAGCATCTGTTATGGCTACGACCACCCTATTTTCAACGCCTTCAACAAGCTGATCACTCTACTGAGATACGCGATATCAACGCAAAACTCCCATGAAAAGCTGACGGCCGCCCGATATGGCTGAACAAATTCATGTAGCACACACACACATAAAGCTTTAATGTAGTTTTTTGTAGACTGCCACAAATTGTGGCACATAACTTACAGTGCTGCCACCTAATTTGTTATATTTTCACGTCAATAAATTTTGCAAAAATAAAATTTACAACAAACATGTTTTTGTGGCAGTGAGTTAACCTTTCCAAATGCGGCCAAGAAATGGTTCGATATGTGATTTTTATATTTCTGTATAAATAAGATTGTAAGTGAGCGCATGGGATGCCTATACGTCAGGGATTAGAAAATTAGTTTTTAAGTGTACCCACATGATTTCACAACACGCCACTGCATTTTGTCGCAAATGGCTGTTTGTTCCATACAAAATTGAACGCTCACATAGTTGTTGTTGTACAGAAATGTTTGAAATAATTTGTCACAACAAAGTGACAACTTTGCTATGGATTTTTGGTGCATTGCTGAAATATTTCCGTTACACTGCAGTTACTTATTAATTTATAAATGTGTATGTAAATATAAAGTACAGTGACGTGCAAAATTTAAGCCGGAAGTATTTATAAAACAACTGGATTTAAAAAACCTACACATATGCATTATTTTGGTTTCAACAAAAATTGTTTACAGCGCTTGACGCCAGAATAAAGTAAGTATGTATTTTTCTAAAAAAGTAAAAATAGAAAAAATAGAAAACAAAAATGAAAAAAGTCCTAATAACTAAACGTTCTGCATTCTTCAAAGCGGAAATTCTACTTGTCCATATCTATCGAACCAATTCAATTAGTGCCTAACAAAGCAATCTCACTTGGAAATAATAGGCAGCGCTGCCTGGGTTGCACGGCAAATTAATTGTGGTCTTTGCGATGCAAAAAATTGAATTTAACGAGCTTCAATTGCAATCAAAAACCAAATCACATGTGGTAGGTAGATATTTACACATGTGTATATACAAAGTGTGCAAATAAAGGCAATAATAGATTTGTATAATTGCATGTAAGTCAGCTAGCATTGCAATGCAAAGCATACGCGATTATCTGGGGCTCAGAAACTGAGGCAATTAAATTCGCGTAATTGGTGGTAAAGCGTTTGAGGTATATTTGTTAGTAAAAATTCTTTAGGAAAAATGTATACTTATACGTGGGTTTTATATATTAAATGCTTTATTTTACATAAAAGATTTTATTGTTGGTTGGCTTATATGTAACGCTTCTTTAACTACGTTAAAATAAAATTGCTTTGAAAGCAAAAAATATACTATTAGTGTTTTCTCAAGTCTCATAAAGTTATAAGTTATAACGATTCGAAAACATAGCATTGAGAATTGTAAATATGTAAACACATTTTTGTATGAAATCCAACAGCAATTTTTTTTAAACAAGTGTAAAAATTTATAATTTTACCATTTTACGATGCTTTACGACGGGTTGTGAGTACACCAAAAGTTCTTTAAACATACCCAGGACAAGAAATATTGTAGTGCAATTTTCTTAGACGTTTAGCAGGCATTTGAAAGAGTTTGGCACTCCGGCGATGGCGACGACAACTGCCAAAACTACATCCTCTAGATCTGTCATTTAAATCGTAAGAAGTGTATAATTACTTAACACAAAGACCATGATTTGTATTACGTGATAAACATAATAAATAATAGTTACTAAACAACCTAATTTAAAGGCCAAATTGCACTTAATGCATTGCGTTAATAAAAATGCTCAATTAAGTTTACTTATTGGCTGTCAACAGGTTGTAAACTTAGATATATTTATAACAAAAAATTAAGCCAATGACATGTAATATTCTTTAAACATACTCACACACGCTTCTTCAACCATGTTAACCACTGCTGGGCTGTCAAACATTTCGCAGGCGACTGCTGGATACTTTACATACCAATATTGATTGTTGTTAGCAGAAACAGGTATTTTTGCATTGTTGTTACCCAAACCAAAGAGTAAACAAAATCATGACACGTTTGATCCAAATACCTTCCACAATGAGATACATATGTAAATAATTCTACTGGTTGTATAAAAGTTATATACTCACATTTCTGTATTTATATGCAACTAAATATACTATATATGAATACTCGAAAACATAAATAAAAAAAAACAATATCTTGTCATACAGGGTTCAGCACTCTATATATCAATATATTTATAAATACGGCATAAGTTTAAAAAAATAAGTGACTTTTATATTCTATATATTCTTATTTAGTAGAACGGTTTATAATTTAATTTTACTATTTCTTAAATCAATAATGACATAAACTGAGTTAATTGAAGTATAGTATAGAAGCTTGCTAGAAGCTAGCAAAATAGCTCAGAAGGAACAAGAAAAAGTTAGGGAAGTTAGAACTGAAAATATAGACCCCATTAACGGCGAAATTATACAGGCTGATTTAACATTTCTCAAGGCCTCATTGATTCGAGATTTCCGTGTAAAGCTTTTCGAAGGTACAAAGTATGCTTACAAGATGACTTTTTCTGAAGTAAAATCAATTTTAAATTGCTTTTTGTTAATTAGAATATATTAAATATGTAATTTTATTTTTGTTTCTTACTTAATGTAACAGATCATGTGTCCCTTAACTAATTAAGGCTTCAATGAAGTTATAAATAAAAAGACCAACAATCTTAAACAATTCATAAGAAATATTAATAACCAATAAACTGACACATAAATTACAATTATTCTTAGTTTAGACTTCATTATCTGTACTTTTTGAAACAAATATTCTAAGAATATTCTGCCCGAATATAGATAGAACCTTTGCTTCCTATTACTGACCATATTTACAATTTTATATTTATTAACTGCATACTATATACATATAAGAATGGTCCACCAAATATCATGCTGTTTTTGATCCTTCTTATCTCTTCTGATTTATTTATTCGCATCATTTCACATGTAAACTTGACATTTTTAGAAGACAAATCATAGATAAGCATATAAGGTGGCCGTTGCCATTTATTTACGCTACGTTATGCCAAGCCATGCTCATTTTACGCCTGTCCTCCGCACGTTAAAGTTTTCGACAGTAAAAGCAACAGAAACACAACCGCATCAAAAGACAATAAGAAATGCATTTAATGAATTCCATTGCGCAGTCAGCAGAAGCCATGCGCCAGCAGATTGGAAAGTGGGCAAAAGATGAATTGATGGATGCATTCTATATACTCACCTCAAACGCTTGCTTATAGTCGAAGTATGATTTTATTATAATGAAGACATTCTTTACGAGTGACATATTGCGAGCGGAATGTCAATCTATGGCGGCGGTGATGAATTTGTTCAATCTTCAATTTTTGGATGACTGTTGCGAAGAGCCAAAGTGACAGACAGTTCAAAATGCAAATGTGCGTTCTGTCTACAAAGTGGCACATTATTGGTTTTGTTGTTGTTGCTTTTATTCGATATAGGAGTTGAAGTTGTGTCACCTCTATTTAAATGTAAATCTTAATTCTTAGTTATTCTGCCATAAATTCAAGTTCGTTGCTTAAATCTTTTGAAATGATATTAGGTTATTAAGTTTCAAAAAAAATATTTAAATATTCTATACTTCCCAATAGTAACCAAAACTGTTAAACAGGCAAATTTAGAACCAAATCACTAAACTCAAACGCCTTTTTGTTTGATCTCTAAATCTACTTCAAGCAGCCATTTCTCCACCTTAGCAAACGCCTGTATGTGAGTTTACAGTTTTAGTGCCTGAACTGATTTGCATATAAAATTATCAAAATGTCTAATCGAGGCAATGAATTAACCAACGTCACTAGAAACAAAGTTTATTTTTTCGCGCTGCAACTCCAAGTAGGCAAGATCTTTACACAGGTGTGTGTATGTATGTGTGCTACGATTGCCATAATATGATAAACGTTTGAAAAAGTGGTAATAATGGTACTTGAGAGTATGGCGTCTAGACACGCGATATGTTAATTTTATTTGCAATTCGCGTGTTGAATCATTGGAAATTGTCAACATGCCGCAAAGAGTTGTCTACATATGTGTATTTCTAAAAGTAGCAAGCAGGTATATACTCGTATGTAAGTTGAAATTTTTATTTAAATGTTAACCTGTAGACAGAACTTGTCGCATGTTGAAGGTGGTTCACAAGAAGCAATAAGGGGTTAAATATGTAAAAGGGTGAAATAAGCATGCGAGTACTCTAATTGGGATGTAAACAAAAATAACCACACTACATAAGAATATTCGAAGTTATTCTAGTTATATTTTACAAAAACTTTTTGAAATTTCCACTATTTTGCAACTAAGTAAAACAGGATTGATTGATGGTAATCGCCTTATAAGACATATGCCTTGGTTAAATGCATTAAGCTACCACTGCACGGTAGGCGACTTTGTATACCAGCAAAAATGTTGCATATGAGCTTATAATTGTATCTCCAAAAAATAATGCTTTAAGCAGTGACTAATTATAATCCCAATACTCTGAATAGTCGAAAATTAATGTCGAGAAGTTAGACTACGATTTGAAGTTGTGATGAAAGTTGTGCGGCTTAGCTAAAAGTATCAAGAGCCTAATGCAATATAGGTAAAGTTATTAAGAACAAAATATTTGCCGAACATATAATGCATATGACTGAAGTGACTATGACAAATTCAATTAGCTCATCAATTTATATAATAAATTTATGAAAGATTATAAGAATTCAGTAAGTTTAATAAAATTGTAAAGGATATGAAAAGTATGGCCTTTTGTTAACTTAGTTTAACTACTTCAAAAATTTATGATTCCGTTGATTGTATTTTCTAGGAATATTTGTTAAGGCGATTAGGTTTAGTGTAAGAGATTTGGAAGTTTATAAAGTCTTCTTTGACTATCACTGCAAAAGTATGATTTTGGAAAACAGAACAACCAGTTGAAGAAATAAAAAATTCACAAACAAGAATTTGATAATGCATATCTAAGAAATATTTGCATAGTTGTCCGATATCGGCAAACAACGAGCTCATCAATTTATATAATAAATTTATGAAGGTGTAAAAAAACACGGACATAGATATCAAAATTATATTCATAAAATATTTTTCTACATTAAAAAGCATTGAAGAAACATTGAAAATAATCACGTTTGAAAATAAAATTGCATATATGAAAAGTGATGGCCTTTTGTTAACTTCACCAACAGTAGTCTTAACTACTTCAAAACGATTTAGAGTCTGATGAAAATCCGTTAACCCGATCTCGCACTGCCACCTCTTTTTTTTGTCGTTTCACCAATATTTTCAAAGTTTTTCGATTGTATTTTCTAAGAAAATTTGAAAATTTCGGAAACGATTAGGTTTGATAAAAAATACTAGTGTAAACGTTGATTTGGAAGCTTTATAAATTCTTTGAATAGGACAACACAATACCTTGGCATGTCACCTGCAATAATTGATTTTGCCGCACCCTGTATATACTGATAAAAACATACGCACATGGCTAAATCGACCCAAGAATATATATACAACCAAGTTAACTACCATTTATATTTTTTGCATTTTCAATAGCTTTTTATGGATTTAATAAATGCGGGGAATATAATGGCTCGAATATATTTGGTTAACTGTTGACAATCTGGCCCATTTGATTAAATTGAACACAAGTCTTTGATTTCATTATTACTAATTCTTGTAATAACTTAACAACATTTTTTGTTTCAATTGTTTCAATTGAAAATGGAATCTATATGGAAAATATTTGCATAGTTGTCCGATATCGGCAGTTTCGATCAACGAGCAGCCTTTGTAGGAGTACAAGTCGTATACAAAATTTCAGATTGCTATCTCAAAAACAGTAGGACTAGTTCTCATATATACTGATAGCCAACATACGCACATGGCTAAATCGACCCAGCTTGCCAGTGCTTTTCATTTATATATATATATGTTATAGGATCGCCAAAGACTCCTTGCAGCTGTTACAAACCTCGTTGCAAACCTACCCTCTTCAAGGTATTAAAAACTATACAGTCCGAATTAAAACGTTGAAAAATAGAAACAAAACACGCACATCTCACATTACCAACTATGTCGTCACAACATTAAAGTCTATCCTATAATATCTTAACTACAGGTCTAATGATCCAGCAATACAATTGAAGGGCCACTAAAAGCTATAAACATATCAACACGAATTATAGCAAGCAGTTAGCAATAACCGTAACCATTATCGCCTACAAATAAACGTAACGAAATCAGTTGACCGCAAAAGCACACAAGTTTATAGCTACTAAGTATGCTATAAATAGGCGCTGACATAATTTCAGATGCGTTCAACAGAGAATTCTAAAGACTTTGAGCAAAGAACTTGAAAACTGTTGACATTTTTATTTTTATTACGATTCGCACTTATTGCCAATCGATGGAATACACAAGAGGAGATAAACGTTCATTAAAATCTTGTTTCAAAAAAATGTAAGGTGTGTGGCCAACCTTAAACAAATGTTTGGCATACTCGTACATATGTGAGATTCGTCGTTGTCGACTTTTAATATCGGAATGTCGCAGCCCCAGTTGGTAATACCAGACATTGAAATTGCCTACTGCACCAAGAACGGCGTCGGTGACTCCGCAGCTACAAGGCAGCTAGTTTTAAAGGATGTGCCCGAAATCGAGTTATATACATATGTGAACACACAAATGCTCTATATACTCTCATAGTTTTATTCTCCGCTTTACATTTAGATATTTTTTGTTGATTGTTGAACAGCAAATTCCACATTTGAGGGCGCACCTTCGCTAGCACTTTTTTTGTTCATCCTTCGTGTGCGTAAATTGCATGTAAATGGATTGTTGCCATAAAAATCGTTGGAAATTTCCATTGCAATTCTTTGTTATTGCGTTCAGTTTTATTATCGTTGTGCAGTCATTACTATTGTTGCTGATGGCGCATGGCACGATCAATTGGTTTCTAGTCTCATAGTTACAGTTACGTATGGTATGGTCGACAATTGCAATCAACATTAATATTTATGAAATTGCCCGACTTGACGAATCTAAAGCAAATTGTTAGTATGAATATAAATTTAAATCGCTGATGACAATCCAAGGTAGGGACTAACCAATATGTGTCGATAAATATATACTAAAGAGTCAGATGCTTGTAGAGATATTCATACTTGTATATTTCCAATCATTTTCCTACAACACATATGTAATTCCTAAAGTTTTTTGGAGCAATTCTTTGGCAAATTACTTATGTATTTGGTATGTGTTAGTATACCCAGAACTGGGTATATTAAGTTTCAGACGAAGTCGTAATGATCAGCAGAGTCGACACGTCTCACGTTCCACTTCGCGAAGCTGATCACATGTCAGAACCGATGAACTCGGTGCACTATAGCACATAGCTGTCATACTAACTGAACGATCAAAATCAAGTTTTTGTATATCTACAAACTGACCGATCAAAACCTTTTCATGTCCTTTTATGCTATATAATAAAGGTAAATGTGGAAGGATACGGTGTGAAATTCAAACTAAAAAAGAGCGGTCCCTTTCTTTGGCTGAAACAATTCAGATTTAGTAGTTTGTAAAATAGATATTCATATACTAAACATTCCATGGGACTCTCGGAGATTTTTCTTTTGACTTTTCGAACTATGCCTCAACAGGGTTCGAAGGATCACAGGGAGATCTTAATTTTTAATTACAATTTTGAATAAATGTTTACAATTTTCTTTATCGTTCGCATGAATAGATGGATAATCCATTTTTTTACTCACACTCGACTACAACTAATAATTTAACTGTGATAAACAACGATAAAGTGGAAAAATTTATAATTTATTCAGCATATTGCGAAAACTTAAAAAATTATTCTGTTGAAGCATGGTACAAGCTCCATATAACATGTATTTTCCTTACCTAATCTTGTTCAATACTCTATTTTATTCATAAAAATATAATATTTTATATTCAAATGACTAGCTCAATCCAGGTTAATAAATTTCCAAGTTATTTCTTAGCAATAACTCAAACTTATTTTTCTTTCATCAGTCAATTGTTATTTTCAAAGCTTCTCACATCGCTAATGCAATGCGGTGTGCTACAGCAATAATATTATAGATCATATGAAAAAACTCAAAATACCTCAGTGTTCGACTTGTAATGGCAAATTGCGTTTTCAGCGAACAATTAGTCTCGCCATTTAACGACAAACAATTTCAACAGCTTGTACGCATGCAGACACATGAGTGAAAAATCTAAATTAAACTCGTGTCAAATTAAAATCAGCGCGCCAAAAGCGACGTCAGTTGCATTAAAAAACAATTACTTACATGGCCAAATATGTACAAATGTGAATCGATCACTCCCACATGCTCACAAATGCACTTGAATACATTGCATTGCACACACACATATACATATTTGCTTGAACGAGTTGTTGATTTCTCACATACGCCCGCATAACGGCTTTATACGCTCAAGCGCCGCCACAGACAGCTAACAGTATTGACAAGGCGGGCGCTGGCAAATACATACATACATAGACATGTCTGTGTCGGTGAGCAATGACATGAGCTGAAGTTTTTTTCATTCATCCTTTTCTTAGCAGACCAATTACATATTTAATTGGTGAACGTAATTTGGAGAGAAAAAAAACTTTATTGTAATGGAATTACTGCCAAATTTAGACAACAACGGTAATGGCTTAAGAAAATTACTCGTTAATCATTGACGATTTTAATGGTCACTTTACACAACTTTGAGTAAAATGTAAGTTAAAACATAATCAATTTCGTTCAAAGATTATATTATTACCTTAGGCAGTAATCCATGTCAAATTTCGTGAAGATACCACGTCAAATGCAAAAGTTTTCCATACAATAACTTGATTCCGATCGTTCAGTTTGTATAGCAGCTATATCTTACAGTGGTCCGATATCGGCAGTTCCGACAAATGAGCAGCTTCTTGAAGAGAAAATGACGTTTGCAAAATTTCAAAACGATATCTTAAAAACTGAGGGACTAGTTCATATATATACAAACAGACAGACAGACGGACATGGCTAAATCGATTCAGCTCAACATACTTATCATTTATATATATGTACTTTATAGGGTCTCAGACGCTTTCTTCTGGGTGTTACAAACTTCGTGGCAAACCTAATATACCTTGTTGAGGGTATAAAAACTCCGATGAACATCAACACCAGCCCTGTTTGTAAAAAGAATGCGTGTTTTAAGTTTTACTACAGTGTTTCGCAAATTAAAGAACTTGTGAAAAAGCTTTAATTTTTCAGAGGAAAAATAACCAATTATACATATTTTACCAGATAATGCCACTGTGAACCTTCAATGCAAACCGACCCCAACGCTTCTACATTCTACATCACAGTGGATTTTACCAAAGTTGTCTATCGAGAAGCTACTACTTAAAAAAAAATCTTGTCCTAGAAAGATGTTTGCTTCATACATCTTCTGCTCGGCCAAAACAATTTTTCCTAAAATTTTTTCTGGAATTTTCTACTTTCTTACCAATATTATCTGCATCGTTATGCACGCCCATGTTGCAAAGTTAGCGACTCTGCAACCTGTTGGCGACCTATCAAACGACTTGGCAATAGTGTCGTGCAACAGAAGTGGCAGTGCTGACAATGCTTCACTTTAGCCACACCGCAGCTGACTGGCGAATGCGCGAAATAATTCAATTTATGCGTAATAAACGAAAAAAGTTCCGCTGTGTGTGAGAACAAATATGAAAATATTAATTAATAAAAAAAAAAACGCTCGTGCTGTTTCTGTTGCCCGGTTAAGCCCACTCGGATCAATGCGACGTTGCAGCAAAGCACTATAGTACGAACGTAAATCATTGAGAGACAGCCAAAAATGAAAAATTGCAAATGCGATGCGATTTTACACACAAAAACTAATATATATGCGTATATTATTAAAAAATCGTGTATTATTAAAAAGTGTTGTGTTTCAAAACATATAAACATTATTCAAGCAATACTGAAATGCTTGAATAAGTGTACAACGTTTTTTTCTTCCCTTTTTTCCTTTCCTGTGCTGTATAAGTGAAGTTGTGGTGCTGGTGCTGCTGTGTAATCAGATATAAAATAAGAATAATAAATAATTATAAAAGAAGATATAAAGCTTGTGTTTAAAATATATTTCGTGAAGGATAAATAACAACAAAGTGAATACAACGTTTTTTTACTAAGTTTAAGTTTTTATAAAAAGCATGAGCTGTTTTGTTTGTTTTTAAATCTGTAACCAAAATGTTAAATTTTTTTAATTTGGCAGTTAAAAATAGAAAAAAAATTAATTGCTTAAACATTTTAATTATAAACATCTTTCCTTTACGCTGGTAGTTAAAAGATTTGCTTAAATTATTATTTAAATTAAATTAATTATTAATTAAAAACGAGCGGCCGAAAGATGCTCAATTATACATTCACCACTTTGCAATTTCTCATATATACAAAAATTTTGATGTAGTCACCTATGTACATATGTATGTATATTTATGGCTTATAATATAATACATTACAAATCACTGCCCACTTTTCTCCTCCGTTTGTCAGCTTTGTGAATTTAATTTTCACGAAATTGGCGTAAAATCCTCATTTTGGTAGTTTGTTTGCATTTAAGCTTAATTTAATTGTAATGAATTTTTAATGAACTAGAAAATGCAAAAAAATTTGCTGATGCCCATTTATCAATGCAAATAGCTGTTCATGAATGAAAAGTGAATCGCTTAAATGACTTTAGTTCACACACTAAATTTTACTAAAGTGAAAGGTTGAATCTAAGGTGACTGCTGATGCATCAAGTGCGATTACTTTGTAATTTTCTTGGAAATATGCAGTAGCCAATGAGTTTACTGGAAAAATTTGTAAATTGTAAATAAAAAAATATTTATAATATAAGAAATTTGAGTAATTTGAGTAATATTGAAAAAATATTCAGCACCACTACCAAATAGCATATATGTAACTTAATTTTTCACCTAAATATTCTCAAAATTATTACTTAGAGCTCAAATTATTTATTAAACAAATTCGTATTAAGCACATTTTCTTCCAACATTTTTACACACTTTTTTTATCAATAGTCAACACTTCGATATTATAGCATTACTATTGTTGCTAGCTACATATTTATAACAGCACTAGCTCATCCTATTCATTTGCTTTCCTATTCATCTTAGCACAAACACAAAAAGCAACATCTGCTTCGTGCCTTTACCGTGTCTCGTATCATCACATGCGTTGCACACTCGTGAATGCCCAGGGCATTCTTTAGCAAAGCTTTGTTGTTCGACTTACATCAACAGTTTAATTTAAAATGTATATTTTTCACCCAAATAACTTCAGAGTATAAACATTTTTTAACAAGTTAAATGAAGAATTTGCTAATTTTCAAATTTGTATCGAAAGTGGCAATAACACGTTGAACGTACAAACTGCACTTTTGCAAACAACCGAATGACACTGCCTTGCACTTTTGTTTCTCTGTCGGTAGCGACACTCAAACAGATGTTACCGAAGCTGCACATTACGTTTAATTGGAAAGTTAATAAACAACATTCATGTTCACACATGTATAGGTTTGTATAGTTGATTGATATTAATATTCACACATATTCATACTTGTAAAGTTATGTGTACTTGATATTAAATCAAATTATTTAATACTTAACGTATTACATTTAATATTGAAATTAATGGAAACTAATGCCAACAGGTGGGGAGAGAAAAATAGGAGAGATAAATCAACCAATACGCTAAACATATGCCTTCTTTATAGGTACTGCATGTTTAACTAAACCCGAAATGTAACCAGCCAGCGGTTTTCATCTAACAGAAGACCTTTTGCTAGTTCTTTCAAGCCATCGCAGATTGTCTAGTTGACTTGCACAAATTTCGTGAAGCTATACATACATATGTATTTATATATGTACCAAATAATATTTTCCATACAAATATTTGATTTCTATTCTAAAAAGAAAATTTTTGAAGGTTTTCACTTAGTAACAAATTTTGAGTGGGAGTAAATGACCTATTTCCCTGAAGATAGCCATTCCAAATTTATGGCCGGATTCTAAACTTACAATATATTGCAAAATATTAACAAATGTTTTACAAACATATGGGTCCCAAATTAAATTTTAAACCTCATCGGACACAGAGAAGCACACACAAATCCATTTAATTCGTCGTATTATTCACACCAAAGCTTTTGTATACATTTCACTTGTTGCCTAAGTTAAGACTTTTACGTCACGCATCAGCAATCAGTTGACAACCGCTGAAAATGCAACAAAAAGTGAAATGAAATGGTGAAGCCAAAAACCGTTAGCCGGTTGACGACTTCATTTGCAGCAATGCTTATTCCACATGAACCAGCGAAAAGCTAGCCGCCGGCAGTCGGTTAACAAGCGATTGCGACGAAAAAAGCTCCTTAGTCTCATAACATCCAATCAGTTACAGATGAAAAGTGAAAATCCAGCGCACGACAACCTGTTGAAATCCATCCAACTGGTCGCCTCGTTTCGTGAATTTCGCACTGCGTTGTGTAAACGCACAAATCAACATCGCTATGCTCGTGTCACATACGACGGGCGGTGCTCTACTGGTCGCACTGCGTGTTGCAACGAGTCACTGCCCCATTTTTGTAATTGAATTTATATTGATTTAATTACAATCGATAGCGGAAATGAGACGAGTTGCGTAAAGTAATCAAAGAATGCATGTAAAATGAGCAATAAGATAAATTATGTTGTTCGCGAACGCACTTTTAATCAATTATTGTGTAAACCAAGACAGTTGTGTAATTTTGGCGGATTCTTAACTTTTTATAGGACTTTTTATTGGAGACCTACAACGGTTTTGCAGGCATTTAACTTTCATTTTTATTTAAGAAAAAATATTCGAAAATATAAAAATTAGAAAAGAAACTCACGATAACAAAGAAAAAAAGTCAAAGAAACCTCGGCGAAATGTTAACCAAATTTTCAGTGACTATATAACATGTGCAAACGGTTCAGTGACCGTAAATGTAAATAAAGCTTGTTAACTTGGCTAAATGTAATCAAATGGATCGTTGACCCGTAAATGTAAAGCTCGAAAAAATGTAAACAAAGAGTTAATAAAAGTGGTTAGTGGTCTGCTGAAATAAATTTATTAAAATGTGAATGAAGGTTGTTGACTTGGCTAAGTGTAAAAAAGGTTGTGGACTTGGATAAACGTAAAAGAGGTTCATTGACCCCAAATATATGCAATGAGGCCAGGACAGGACAGAATGTAAACAAAATGGTCCCTGACCTCATAAAATGTAAAGAAAGAACCAGTGACCTTACGACATGTAAACAAAAGTGACAGTAACCGTAAATGTAAAAAAACAACGTTTTTGACATTGGCTAAACAAAAGGGTCATTTTATTATTTAACTAAAATTGTTTGAAATAGAAGGGTTTAAGTGGAGACCATGATAAGCAAACATTTTGCTGTTATTATTTTGTATTAGTTGTATTAAATTCTAATTAAATGCTTTTGCAAAATGTAGTTGAGGAACGGTTACCGACCTACATATGCATATGTATGATATATTCGACTGAGTGGATTTGTTGGTTTAGGAGCTTACTCTATATATTTGAACTTAAAAAAGTGCAAATGAATAATATCCACTTGGGCTTGGGAAAAATAACGTTGATCCCACATACACTATGGAGAATTTACTTTTAACGTAGAAGGTAGAAGCTAAACGGTTCTAATGGGTTCTCTTTTTAATTCTCTATATGATAATGACAGCTTAATGAATCATATTGGTTATAAGTGAGACTACTAAATTCAGTTTTAAGTAAGAACATAGCTTAGAAATAAGTACTTTTGGAAGCCGTTGCCGATTTTGAATTTGATAACTTTGAACATTTTTTTACTATACTTAGTCCATGAGCCTTATAGTTTTCGACTGTAATATCCACAACAACTCAATTCAGTTACTAATACAGTTACTCATACATAAGCATATCGAACTCATCTTTACTTAATTTGTCGTGTATAAAACATTACACTCCTGTTGTAAAAGAACATACCACCAATGGCGGTAGCAACAACACAAAAATACACGTAACATTGCCATTGCGATAAGTATCACGGCGACACGACACCGAAGTGACATTTGAAGAGCAACGGAAAAAACTGCAGAAGCAATAAAAAGTGCACGATGCCGCAACTTCAGGCGCATTTCGTGATTTGTGGGAGTGACAGAATTTGAATAACCAAAAGCAGCCGTTGAATACAAAAACAAACAACAACAAATAAATATAAAAAAGTAAAATCGAAAATCAACACTTTGCAGACAACTCCGATCTTATCAGCGGCGTTGACATGGTCGCGGGTAAAGCTGCAGCGCTTCTGAAAGAGAAACATTTATACACAGAATTCATATGAAAAAGGCGCGTCAAGTCAAAAAGTTAAAAATTCTTGTAAATTACCTGCTGTTCCTGCTGCAACAAAAAACAAGGAGTAAAAGAAATGTCGTGGTTTCTGTGATCTTTATGATTTGCGTTTAAAAAAAACACAATAGTAATAACAACAACCATAAAACATGCATGCAAAGCAGGTATCGTTAATTTAACCTTACATTTAAATATGCTGCATACATACATATAAACCCATATACATACATATGGTCGTATAATGCTTTTTATAATCACGTAACAAAATCTGAACAGCCGCCACTGGAGAACAACAACAGCTTTCTATATGTATCGAAAGCCACCTTCAATTCAAGTGTGCTTTACTTGGTATGGCATGTGGCCCAGTCAGTTCCGTTCTGTGCATGCAAGGGTTCACCTTTTATAGGTTCTTTCTGCTTTTACGCTTTTCATTATTTTTTTGTCTTCTGCTGGCTCTTTTGTTAAGCTACGACAGCAATAAAGCTTGAGAATAAATCCGTTTGCTTTTTCCTGCTTGCAACACATATGTTTATAAGCATTCCGTGTGGATTTATTTGATGCACTTAGACATGCAGGATTAAAATTTACCGCGTACGTGGTGGCGCGTTGTAAATATGGTTGTTAAAAGCATTTTAAAGGGCATTTATTAGCATTTTATTATTATGCTTCAAGCGTTTTATGTTGCTCAGATATTCATGTAAAACTAAATAAAAGGAATTTGAGAATAAATATAAGTATATACTCGTGAATATTTTGGTGAACATATGAGTTTTTGGACTTTGGTACAGTTTCTACGCTTAACAGAATGGCTTTGGGGTAATAATAAAGTAATGATATCTGGACGTAACATTAAGCTTATTGACCAAATTTCTGCTTACCATAAAATATTATGCATGGAAACTGAGTATGTCAAGATAGCTACTTTCGTTCCTCTTTTATTCTTTTTCGGTATTTATATATAAGCTGATAAAGCCTGTTATGTGAAAAAATTTGACTGCAGGTAATAAGATTATAAACGTACCAAAGTCAGAGGTTCTTAAGCACTTCCACAACCAAATCGATAAAAATTTTTTTCCTAGAATAACACAATATTTTTCAAGCCTGAAATTTATTATTTCCAATGGAATCAGGGCTATGGAATCATTTAAAATGTTGCGGAAGTTTCTTGCGGAATCAATACCACAGTCTACTAGTAATGATAAAATCGAAAAATTTAAGGTAATATTGCTTAACCCAACAATCTAGCTAGTGGAGATTCAAAAGTTAAACTAGCTAAATTCGCTGTAGGCACTGAAGGACATTCCAGCCGAAACTTATAACAAGTGTATGAAAAATTGAGTGAATGAGGGGATAATAAAGATTTATATTAAAATACCTAACATTTTTGAACTATGTCCATATCCAAATTGTGAGGAGAAGCCAAAGATTTAGAAGTAAAGTAGATTTTTTGTGAAGGTCGAATTCGATACATCATATATTTATTATCGATCGTCGTGATACTAAGGAAGAATTGATGAACCATTTAGTTGGAGTAAATTTAGAGAACAAGTTTAATAAGGCCTTGGATGGAAATGATTTTTTTCGAGATAGAAGTCGATTTTCCGCGGTTAAAATGAAGATGTTTCTGTCATCTGTAGGACTATTAGTGATATTCATATATAACCGGTGGATAAAGAATTGAAATAGGCCTAGGAAAGGAGAGAATTATTTTACGAACATCCTTAACTAGATTTGTTAGCATAACTCGATCAACAGGATAATTCCATTTTACAAATATCAATCTGTTTTTTTTCCAACACCTTTAGGCTAAGAAATCGCCCCTCCTATACTGAGTACGCTGCAGAAAGCTCTAGATTCGAGAGGAAATTCTGATAGCAATTACTCGAGTTTAATGTTAATAATGTATTTTTAGCACCGCTACTCTGGTATTAGAAAGTATTTCATGAAAACGTTTTAATATTTGTTCTCTTTGCTAACAAAAAATCGTTTCCAAGCTACTTTCGACCCAAATTGCATTCGTAATGGAAGGTTTGGTATTGGCTGTGAACACTTCCCAATAAATAAAAGGCAACCACTTGACAGTCAGAAGGTTAAGTGGATTAGAATGTGCTTTGCCTAAAATGCAAATATAATAGTATGTATGTAGATACTGAAAGCTGTAATGAAAAATGGACTTAAGTACATGTAGACACCTCTACACTAATTGAGTCACAACACATAAATCAGAACGGTATCCGCTACTAATGGGAAATTTACTGTATATAAGATATTTGAAGATATTATATAAAATGGTGGCTGTAAAAACTCCTATGTATATTTCAACATTTCACTATAATTCTTAATAGAAATCAACAAAGAGTGAGTATCATATAATTAAAAGTTAGATAATATTAAAGGAATTTAAGGTTATTGGTCCATTACCCAATATTTCATAATATTCATTGATAAATTATTTAACACTTCATTAAAAATATCAAATACAATTAAATAGTTTATTTTTACACAAAACCCGTTACACTCTCTCATCAACTGGATATGGAAAATAATAACATGTTAATTTCATGCTCTGAATATGAAAATTATTTAACTTGTAATTATTGAATACAGTTATGACCACGATATCAACCAAATTTTATACTCCAAGTACTGTTAATTCCATTTCTTTATGGAGTTCGATTCGAAGTATACTTGTATATGTAGTTCCTTCGGCGTAACATTGAAACTTAATATCAGTGCAGCAGAAGCGAAGCCATAAAATGCTGAGATTGATTGTTCGATCCGGTAAATGATAAGTTGCTCATTGTTCAATGACTCTTCGCCAGTCGAGAGCTTTGCACTTGAACGAAGAAAAGACGCTGACTGTCTGGTTGCCGGCTGCCTGCACTTGTAAAGCTTCACGTTCGCATTCATGGGAAAATTAAGTCAAATCAGTGACTTTGGCGGCATTTAATAGTTTGTAATTATGCTAAAATGCTGGTTTGCAATTCAGAGAAATGTTAGTAAATTCTGAAAATATTGTTTGAAATTATTGCATACAGATATTGAAACATTTAATTTTATTTGGTCCGATCCCGGGCCCAGGAAACATTTTCTGACGCAGTTTTTATATATTATTTAAGTATTTTACTTAAAATATATTTTTTTAAACTTTTTTGACATATGTAGATACGAGGCATGCCTACTTCAAACTAATCCGAAATTTGAACTTAAAGGGAGAGAGCAAAAGCTTTTGATACAAGCACACCCTCATCTACATAATCAGTAGTTACTCGAAAGTCGAAGAAGAAGACTCAAAAGATCCCAGAATACAAATTAGCATTTACGTAAATAATTTTTTGATTACAAATACTCAAGACTCCACAAATATAAATTATTTTCTGCGGCAAAGCAAAATTTTCACGGTCAACATTACACGTCATACACACACATACAACATCTTATAGGTACATACATGTATTCCATATAAATAGTATAAACTTCGTCGCAGTCGAAGCAATTTACTTTGCGCGCGCTCTCAGCTGGGATAATTCTGCGATTAGCCTTTGCTTAATTTGGAAATTTATTATGTGCGGTGCGCTGGTGACGATGGCTCTTGTCGACGGCAGACTTCTTGTCCGCGCTGCTGCTGCCAGATGAGTACATGTTCGTGATAATATGCTAAGCAACGAGCGGAAAGCGAAAATTGCACAGCAGTTGCAGCCACAGCCACAAAGACAACAACAGCAAAAAACGAGTGGCAACAAAAGGCATATGCCAGCTGATGATTGTGGCGGCGTTGACGGTGGCGCAACCAAACCATCAATCAGTGATGCTGCATGGCACAGTGCAACCAACAAAGATCAGCGCAAAGCCGTGAACTGTGGACTTCTGCGGCTTGAGAAGTGTTCGACAGAAGTCCGAACACCTATGTGGGTATATCCTGTTGCAAATGTTTGAGAGCGTGGTAAAATTGTGGCTGCGGATCTACCACAGGCCTTGGCGGCGAGCCTAAGCTCTTACGTACGTGCTTCTACAACTATGGCTACGGAAGTTCACTTTGCATAGTGCATTCGTGGTTGTAGTGTTTTCGGTCTGCCTCTGTTGGGTTGCGCAATTCCAGCTTTAAGGGGGCTTTTGTTCATTGAGGCTGCTTTTTATTACTATCGCCTTCGTTTGGCTGATATTAAAGGTTTTTTCTTCACCGCGTTTTTGCGGATTTTCGTTCATGATTATGATGTTTATCGGCAGCGAAGGTAAATCAAAATTGTAATAATAATTGCTGTGCGTGGCAATTAGGAATGGATGGCTGATACTAACGTATAGCAATCTTTAATATAGATCTTCAAATATCATGAAAAATAAGAAATATTAAGCGTAACTTTGAGAAATTTCTCAAACTGGCATACAAATATTTCTTTTAAGTGAATAAACATTTGTGGGAACATGAGTTTTAAAATAATATTTGCAAAAATACTCTCTTTAATATTTAACGCCAATAAATATATGTTTCCTGTTGCTAAACAGAATTATACACCAACAAAAAATAAAATTCTCTAGTAACAACGCTAATTTCAGCTCAGCCGAACTAACAGGTTATGCCAAAAACCGCAAAAATTAGATTTACATTGGCAGGTTTGTGTCTTGAGTCTTTTGTCTCACCGCGTTCATACAATTTCACACAAATTTCCGACATTAGCTGACAAGGCGGTTATTTTGTATTACTCAAACCAACAAATAACGCCAAAACATACAGTTGATGGTACTAAATTCGCATACAAAATAAATATTTGCATATTTACGAACATACCCACAAAAAATTATTAAAGAATAGAATGTAGAATTTATTGTCGGAGCACTTCAACTGTTAACCTGAGAATATACAGTGCTATTATTTCAAAGTGAATAGATTATATGTATGAGTTGAATGAATTGCAAAAATAGAAGAAACAACAGTACCAAAAATTGCTACAAAGGAACACTTAGATGATCTTAACCAAATAAAGCCACACGCAGCCGACCACTGAGCGAGTGAAAGATGAACAAAATTGTAAGATTGCTTGTGCTAATCACTATATAAAAATTTATAAAAACCGCAGATAATTAGAAAGAAACTTTGAATATATGCAAACCGCACATTCGAAAGTTGCAAATCAAAAAGCGGCGAAGTGCTCACTTGACGACGGCGAATTCAATTAATCATCGTGATGTTCGCCGACACAGAAGGCGTGAGTGTGGCGTAAAAAATATAGTAATAATAGTTGCATTAAAATATTATTTTTGTTTCTGTATTTTGCTAGCTTATGAGTAATCACTGACACCGTTAGCTTTTAATAGAAGATGCTGCTTCATACGCTATACTTATGTATATGTATCTGTGTAAACTACATGCAGGCTTTAACATGTTTTCTATAACAAACTATGGCCAATTTTTGCATCTTCTACTTTCAGATTACAAGTATATATTGCCTAAGGAAGGTTTTGCATGAAACCGCAAGCTCGTAGCAATGCAGTGAATGTATATCTTAAGTTTTTTTTTTATCGAATTGTTTAAGTTTTGTGGAGTCACTTTGAGTAGGTGCTTGAGCTTTTGCCGGGTTCAATGAATTGTGCATAATACTATGTTGAAATTTGAATAGATATTTTACCGTTTTGATCTAATTTTCTCGAACAATGTTTGTTCTTCGGCGTCTTGTATTGTTTTATTTTGAGAAAGTAGTTGCTTTGAAGACGAAATATCTCCTGTCATCAAACAAACAGTCGTCGCGCTCGCGACTTGGCACTCACGTCACTGTTGACAGTCATAACTTTGAAGTTGTAGATAATTTCGTCTATCTTTGAACCAGCGGAAACACCACCAACAATGTCGGCCTAGAAATCCAACGCAGAATAACTCTTGCCAACAGGTGTTACTTCGGACTGAGTAGGCAATTGAGAAGCAAAGTCCTCTCTCGACAAACAAAAACCAAACTCTATAAATCACTCATAATTCCCGTCCTGCTATATGGTGCAGAGTCTTGGACGATGTCAACAACGGATGAGTCGACGTTGCGAATTTTCGAGAGAAAAGTTCTGCGAAAGATATATGACGACATCGACATAGTTCAGCGCATTAAAAGACAGCGGCTACGCTGGCTAGGTCATGTTGTCCGGATGGACGAAAACACTCCAGCTCTGAAAGTATTTGACGCAGTACCCGCCGGGGGAAGGAGAGGAAGAGGAAGACCTCCACTCCGTTGGAACCTGGACCAATTGGAGAAGCGAAAAGAAAAACGACTGGCGCGCTTGTTAACTTTGAAGCGGTCTATTAAAAGAAGAAGTTGCTTTGAAAAAACAAAATGAGTGTGAGTGAAATTGGCTTTCAGTTAAACTTGTTAAAATTTCCTTAATATTTTCTTCAAAACCTAAGTAAGAGAGTGCAGCATAAGGAGTATGGATTAAATGATTATTCTAAGAATTTTTTTACTGATTGTTGGACGATTACATTTTAAGCTGCTTATAAAATAAAAATATGCGTCGTTCCATCAGAAAATATCAAGCAGGAGGCATGCTCTAAGATTTTCAATGCTCTATTTATTTATAAACATTTTTTTTTAACAAACTACTCCGCTTCATAATATGTTATATGTTTTCCATCGAACATTAATAAGCAATAAATACCAAATGAAGTAGCGAAGGGCATTAATGCCGCCAATAAATTTTGCGAAGCAGCAAAATTATTTATGACAACGCTAAAAGGATAAAAGCGAGGTAGCGCACGATTAGCTACCTCGAAGTTTTATAGGATTTTTTCTTACTTTTAGTATGCTTATAGATGGCTGTTATGTCAGGAAAGTTCAAAAGTGTGCGGTCGCGTGACTCCACCTTAAAATTTCACAAATTCGCCAAGCGGCGGTTTTAAGCATACAAGAAGCTAATAAATTAGCATGGTTTATATTTGAGCAGGTAAACACGATGTCGATTCCTTTGAAATGAAGTGGAACTAACTTGATAAAGAATGAAGATCGCACAAAAAATGGTACTTCGTGCTAAAAGACAACTTTTTTGTAGGGTAAATATTTTAAATAATATTTCAAAACTAAGTGGTATGTTTACCAAAATATTGACAAACATTTTTGCTCTCCGCCGTTTTTATAATTCACAATGCTTAATAATACAAAATGTATTCCCTCTCTCTTTCCTAATGAATATTTACACTAACTTTTTTCAGTAATAAAAAAACTTTCCATGACGGTTTTAGTTACGAAAACTTAGTATTTTAAAGTGTACTCAAGCGGAAACTAATATTAGACAATATTAAGCTTCGTCTTCACCGCTTTGTTTGCCACTAAAATATGCTAAGAGACAGAAAGTACTATAAAAGTACTTGGAGTACTTTGGTCCTTTTTTAATACTCTAATTCCACTTATTTTCTTCACATTTCCGTCTGCAAACACCATCAATTGATTTTTCTATCCAATTTATATCCGTTTATATGCCTGCTATGTGCTTAATGACTATTTGAAAGACATTACTAAAGTGATGAAATGGTAAATAGCGGTATTTTTCAAACTTGAATATTTGATTAATGAATATCAATTTCATTGTTGAGGACGTTGCCTAATGCAGCAGAGATAATACATACAAAACTATGCAGTGTTGCATACAATGACGTTAATGATCAATTAAAAGCAAATTTGTTTAGCTTACAGAAATGTGGGAATAAACAGACTTTTTGTTTTCTATTTTTAAGAGTAAGCCAAATAAGATGCAGATAATAGGAATTTAACGCAGATAAATTGAGACGATTGTCAATTATGTGAAAATATAGAGAGATGTACGATTGTAAAGATATTATCTTACATTAAAGTCCATAATTTTTTTTGTGAATTCAGAAGCTAGCTTTACAATTGCGTAGAGGGCTTGCTAGCAGCATTTCAATGGGCCTTATGAAAGGTAGGTGCTTTTAACCAAACGCTTTTGACCAGAAGCTCTTGCGACTTCCTATTTCAACCAACGATTGGATAATATTACTAATTTTAATGGTAAAGCACCAAATTTAATTCTGAAAGACATAGGCAGATTTACTTTCTAAACTTTTTCGTTTTAATTTTTTTTTTTTCAAATACTTTCCTTTTAATTAGTTTAGTATACTATCGGATAGGTGACAATTTGCTTAAAAGCTTATAAATGTTGTAGGAACTCTATAAGGTTATTGCCTTATCGAAGCATAGGAAATTTTTTCAAAGATCATAGCAATTTTTTAGGAATTACTTTAACTTTTTTCATATTAAAACTTTTGTTAGATAAACTTACGGTCGAAACTCCTTAAATATCGTTCTAATAATCAATCAACAAACAATGTATGTAAAGGCTGGTATTTAGATAAACATATCAACTTCTGTATAATGTCACTCTACAAATGTTGACTTTCGAGTTGGTTGAACTATTTGTTTTTAAAAATTCTAATTTTAATAATAAAGAAATAAATCTTATGGCTCCAAAATAGGTGAGTGCACGCTAAATTACATTTCGATGTTTATCTTTCCAAAACGAAATGGGCGCGAACAAATTGACATTGTCCACTTTTAGCCTAAGGGGTGTTAATAGTAAGCATACCTAGTTCACAGAGCGTCAAACACGACGAAAAACGCTTCCAGTGATTACGCATGAAAACTATCGTTGATAGATACCAAGATATAAGCGTTGATCTGTACATACATATGTGTCTGTAATACGCTGTGAATAATAATGAAATAATAAGCAATGAATAAATGAGCAAATCGCCTCAGGTAATAACGGTACGTGGTCTCTTTGTTCGGTGAGAAAATTAAAAATGGATTGAATGTGTTATGTTTATATTTGGTGGTTGACCCATATATCTTGAAGCGGCGGTCAAAATGAAAATTGAAATTCTTTTCAGTCAATATTCTGTTGAAATTCGCTAAGAAATAGCGAAGCAAAAAATATGCTTCAAATCAAATTTCTAGGGAACATGTTTTATAACACTTATATATATATATATACCTTACGTTTGTTAACTCACGTTATGGAATTATATCATTGTTGTTAAAGCTAAATATATTTCCAAAATCGTTTTAGTATACGAAGCTTCGAGTCTTGACTGCACTGTAGCCTACAAGTAAACAACCACTTCAAGGCACGAAAATCAAAATTAAGAGTGATTTAGTAGAAAGTGGCTTATAAGTAATTTTACACAAATTGACTTTTCTATTCAACCCTTGCATACTATTTACTAAATATGCGCCGAATATATTTTATATACGTTAAGTTAGGTCATAGAAAAAACACAATCTAAAAGCCTAATCTAATTGATTTATAATTCTAATTAATAAGTAATAAATTTGTTAAGCCTCGTTTGTTAAACTTCAAAGAGTAAACAAATTTTACCGAAATGTTTAAACTTAATAAAATTCGAGCGAAATTATGCATATGGAATAGTCAACTAAAATTAGACCAATAAAAATAATGAGGTTCGCATGACTGAATGCTTAGATAGTAAACTTATTATGTGTTGAAAACAAGGATGGGTTATGACATCCTTTCAAATCTTTAGTTTCCAAAATCTAAACGTTCATTGAACTTAATTGGGACTTATCTAATTCTAAAACATTATAACTAACAATAATATCTTCCATCAACTCTATTTTATTGCTTCTTTCATTTCAATCAGAATCTCTTTTCTTCTTTGTTTGTTGTTAAAGAATCACCGTTGGGTAAGGTTGTAATAGCCGTTAAATATACTGTGAACAAGAATGTTAACAGGCAACTAAACCAGCAAACATATACATATATGTACAATTAACCGACAGACGACAGAAAACGAAGTGCTTGTATGGTATTTAATCAATTAAATCACACCTTTCACTCGAAAATGTTGCGCCAATGTTTATTTATCACAATTCGCTCGTGTCTTTCGTACATGTGTGTGCATGCGCAGTTCTAAGCGACTCAGTACAGCGTATCTTTCACTGCTATATATCTGCAAAAATATTTATATGTATATGTGGATGGATGTATGTGTTCAAGTGGAAGTAAAAGGCAAGAACCAAAAAAAACTTACGTCGTCTCCAACCTCATATACTGCGCTGCGGTTGTCAGAGGTGTGGGAAAGTCTATTAGTCAAGCGCAGTAAATATAATGCAGCATTGCTAAGTAGCTTTGTGGTGGCGATGCCAACACTGCACAGGAAGCTATGGCTATGGGAAGAGAAACGAACAGTGGGTCACTTTACAAAAAAAAAAAAGTATCTATAATATAAAAATGAATCGCGAAATCTGTTACTAAGCGCATAACTCAACAACGTCTGTACCAATTTGGCCAATGTCATATTAAATTTTATGGAAATACCGCGTCAAAGATGCAGCTTTACGTATAAAAACTTGGTTTTGATCGATCAGTTTGTAAGACTACTATGTGCTATAGTAGTCCAATATTGGCGGTTCTATAAAGTTAGCAGCCACTTGAGGAAAATTTTCAGATTGATATCTGAAAACTGATGGATTTGATCGCGTATAAATCTACAAACGGTCAGACAGACGGAGAAGAAGACTGATGATTAAATCCACATGAAAATTGGAAAAGGACTTAACGGAGTTCATTGTTGAACGTAAAGACTACCATTTTTCGTATAAAAATTCGAATGAAGTAATAAACTTAATATTTTAGAGCATATAAAATGTAGACAAAAAAAGTTAAAAAGTTTTAAAAAAACGTATTTTATGGGAAATGACCCAGAGTGCCAATGATTACAGGCATGAAATTTAACGGTAGTGTGAATTACCAGAACTGCTACTTAGTGACAATGTCATTACTACTCTACGGTGCAATGTCATGTGTGGGCAGACACACGAACTAAGGCGTGAAATAGAAATCCCAAAAACCACAAAATTTTCACTAAACGATCACGTTTTTAGCACAATTTCGGCTCAGAATTATAAAGCCATAACGCAATTCTTAATGCAAATATTCTTTTATTTATGCATACATACTTAACTGTTTGCAAATTCTCACGCCACCAATTTAATTTTTCAGCTTTTTTTCAAATAAAACAGACATGAAATTCTCTACTTTCATTCGCACCGTCAACAGTTCATGCCATTTCTAAGCAAAATGCCGCGCCCTCTGTGCACCGTTTAATGAAATTTGTGAACATTTCAATGCCGATTTCCTACAACAAAGCTCACTTAACGAATTCTTCAACACTTTCGCTTTCATGAAGGCGAAGGTGAAATTGCCGGCTCCGCTGTCTTTTATTTAACTTTTTTTCCAATTTCTTTCAAACCCTTTCACTTGCTCCATTTAGCACCGCATGTAGAGAGAACAATCGGCCCCTCAACGGCACAAGTTCAACATAAAAGTTCATTAAATGCGAGCAACGGTGGCGCCCTCGACACGCTGCGAAGCTAATTGAAGGCGGTCGGTTAAAGAGTTGAAAATCATTTCCTTTAATCCAATTGAAATGCGAAGCTGAATGAATGAAGCGCTGTTAATGATGTGATTTCTGACACGAGTTCAAACGAAGCCGCCTTATTGTGGTACTACTTGGAGATTTTTCATTTAAAATGAAATTTCAATCATTAAAATATAAATGCTTGTGGCAAAGTGGTGTGCAAGTCCACAACTAAATAACAATAATGTATAATAACAACTAGATAATAATAGTAAATAAAACTCTTAAGTACATTAAAAAAATATATTGATAAGCTTTTTATGTTTTTTTGAATGAAAATCCAATAAAATTTTTGAAAATAGCAGTCGCTAATTTATTTTAAAGATAATCTCAAAGCAGACCTGTCCTTAGTAACATTAAAATTGTTTTAAAAAATTCACCAAGAAGTAAAAAAGAAATTGCTTTAAAAAGCTGACCCAGCCCTGAAAAATGGATCCTAACATTGTGCGTATAATAAATTACTACTAAAGTGGTGTTTTGGTTCATTTCCTTTCATACATATATATTGTGTCAGTAGAAATGAAAAATAGATAAAGCTATAATATTTTTTCAGTATCCAAAGTCACCTAAATTTGTAAGAACAGAAGACAAAGACGTTGGCAAACTTTATTGCACTTACCCATCTAAAGTTGCAATGCTTCCGCGATATGACCAGGCGAAGTTAGTATGAAATATCAATGTTTGTAAACACACGTATTGAAATATGTAACATATGTATATATTTATAGTACTATATGTACAATGACATATATTTGTCTTTTTATATAACGATAACACAAATCGACTTTTCGCTATCAGTTTCAAATTCAAATACAAAGTCAAGCAATTGCAGCAAAATATCGGATTTCTTTTTGAAATAAAAAACAGTGGATTATGCGGAAGAACTGTTTATTATTTTTAACATATTTTTCCATACTTGTAATCAGATGTAGGTTAGTTTTTGTCGAAAAATGTATTTATTTTTTATTGTGTTTATTTATTTTTTTTGCACAAAACTTTACTTTAAGTACGTACATTTTTTTTATTTCTGTTCAGTTATTGCTTTTTTTAATATTTTTACTAAACTTATATTTCCATATTAAACACTTTACTTCGAATTGTGCCCCTAATGTAAATTTTTTGACCTGAATCGACAGATTGTGACAGTCGCATTAAAGTGAAGAATGTAAAACAAATTTCCTACCTGAATTCATAAAACTTTTACTTTCGTAAGCTATTTTTTAAAATAATATGAAACTATGTTTTTGTGAATTTTAAAAGACATTCGATTATTTAAGCTCGTAATGTATTTAAATATTATGACAAACCTAGCAAACATGCAATATATCTGCTTGCTCTTCTAGAAACACCTGATCGCCGTCTTGACTAACTTACTTCAAAGTATGTATATGAGATTTGGAACTCTTCTTGCAGGAAGATTAACAATGTAGTGGCACTTTTAACGTTTTTTAGGCTTACGAAGAGATAATTTATTCAACATGTGGTTTACCAAGTGATTTTTGATGCAACATTCTTTAATATTTTTATACTAATAACCTGCCACCGATACCTTTACATTCGCATCAAGTGAGAAGTTCATTTGTCGTGTTAACAAAATCACGTCCAAATCGTCTAGGAAAGTTATATGAGATCTGTGTTTGGGAGTGATAATTGGTTCTTTTGCTTCATATCAACTTGTGCAGTCGCCTTCCTTAATATGTACACATCTTTCTCTCTCTTTATCTCTATAGTGTTTTATATATATTTATTTTTTATCTACCGAAATTATTCTCTAATTGAATGGTGAAATTTGAATATATGCAAGTCAAATTATATTGATATTTTAGACTCTATACAGAACAAATGATATAACACATGTTTGGGGTCATCTCTGCAGAATCATTTCTTCTTCAGAGAAGGGGCTGACATGATGTAAACTTAAACTTGTCTTTCAAAATATTTAATATTTCTACCTATTGTTTTCGAATAATTTTTTATGTGCACAACCATTTTCTTTTCCTTATCTCCGATCTCATTTAATTTTAACTGAAGACCTTTCATTTTCGAAGAAATTGAACTTCTACACTGAAAATTTATATAACACTTCACACACTTTAATTCATAACTCGCACTGTGCACCAGTTTCCATTTGGTATCGTAATAAAGCATATTATGGAAATGAAATGTGTTGCCACGCGGTCTGTCATGCCGCAATGGGCGAGTGACACCGAAATTTATTCATTTATTTCTTGCACCTGCATTAGTGTAACAAATTGTTTAGTTGTGCTGCCAAGCGGGAGAATGAAGTAGCGCACTGATTGTTATAATCAAGCACAAAAACAAAAAAATAAGAAAATATAAAATGATAAACGCAAAAAACAGCAAACAAATAAGCGCAAATATTTCACAATCGCCAGCCGGTTACCCAGTGACTGCAGATAAGCTCAGAAAATGTTAATAGAAAATGATTAATATTTATAAAGCGCATTTCGCAGGAAATTATCAGGGGACAGCTGATTTATTCTTTAACATGTTCATAAATATTGGAGTACCTATACAGGGTATTTGAGTAAATATATTATGTGTGCTTGTATGAGGCACGCCTCTTAACATTACTATTATTGTAAGTACTTGCAGTGGCAAGATAACATTTTATTAATTGAAATGCATACTGCTTAGTTTTCAAAGTAATTAACGGCTAATTTATGTCGCTGCCTTTGAAAATATGCAATGAGGTAATTACAGTAATTAATTACAGCCATCGGACATTCACATACATCTTCGCTTTTAATAATACAGAAAAAGAAAATCTTTTTTCTTTATTTAAGAAAAAAGCAGAAATAAATTCATGAATGCTGGCAACATTAAAATTATAAAAAAAAATTGTTAAAAAATAAAAATTAAAATTAACAATTCTAAATATATTAATGACTGGTGGTTACCATAAAACTAAAAATTTATTTATATAAAATGATAAGATAAATTAAAGGATAGTGGCAATACTAGAATTAGACAAAAATTACTTAGTTTTAAGAAATTATTATAATACTACAATAAAAATTTCAAAACAAATTGATGCAAGATGGCAATACTTAAATTGGAAACTGTTGCTGGTTATGTCACTTCAGAATAAGTAATAAATATTAAATTAAAATTTTAAAACTATCTGTTAAGATTACATGACATACTCAAGTACATAACCACAACTAATTTTATTTTCTCAACTTTTTCATTTAAAATTTACATATTAAATTAAAATTGCTTAACATATGGCGAGATCTAAGCAGCGTTGGCATATTCATGGACGATATTTGAATTTAATTGTGAAGGAGACACTTCATAAATAAAAGAAAACAAATATAAAACGACAAATTGAACTATGTGTAGACATTTTTTATTGTTGACAACAATGTTTACTCAGATAAATTGAATAAATTGAAGTTCAAAGGAGCAATAAAAATAAAAACATCGAATCAAAAGACATAAAAAGGCAAAAATAAACACCACCAAAAACAAATGAAATTAAAATAAAAATTAAAGTAAAATAAAATAAAAACTAAAAAAACTGAAATAAACTGAAAAACAAAATGTACCTCAAACAGTGGCAACAACGGCAGCAAAAGTCTTGAAAACCGCCATCGCCGACGCCACAATCGTTAAAACCTTGTTAACCTCGTCAAATTTCACTGTCACGCGCAATCGTAAAAAATAATAACAAATTCATAACAATAAATTGAAGTGAAAAACTCAAATTTAATTCAAATTTATCTATAACTGTGGGCATTTGTGACAGTTTAATTTTTTGTTACAAGAAATCAATATAAATTGAATATGACAACTGCGGGCGTAAGAGTTCTCAAGGGGGCGGAAAAACTATGAACTTTTTTTTTTGAGACACAATCACTATTAAAATAAACAAACAAGGCTCAGCTTATAATTTGGCGAGGAGAGTCAGTCTTGTTGTAGTTAGATTTCAGAGGGTTTTCAAAAATATAAAATAGATTTAGAGAGGTATTCACTTTGCAATTTGGCCTAACCTCCAATTTTGGGTTCACTTAATGAAAAATTTAGATTTAAATTTACAGGAATCAAAACTTTTTCTAAAACTTCTTACAAATAAATTAATTTAATCTCACGACGGATGCCGTTGAACTTACACATCACCTGCATACAGATTCAAAACTTAAAATGGGTAGTCCAATTTTGTAATGGATTGTTAAACCTACTCATTACAAATTTACTTTTATATATAGTGTAATGGAAGTGAATTTAATTGTACTGATGCTGCAGAACTTGGTCTCGAGAAATTAAAAATTAAGGCCAGTTAGCTTTCAAGTTCAACTCAAAAATTTTGTTTAAAGCGATAGCATAAACGAATCCGAAAAATTGTTACAGTCAATACAGAATAAGATCTCAGGTTCAATGCATCTCTTTGCCAAACCTCTCACACACCAGCATATATATGTATATAATCAACATAAGAATACATCAACATATTTAGCACAATGAATTACCACTATTTCGCTAAGCTGCTAAAATACCGTTAACTGTCGGAAAAGCTGGTGAAGTCGTAATTGGCTACAACCCAGCTAAATTCTATAAAAGCACCTGTTGGATTTCGCATTTGTAAAGATGGCAGTGAGTATTGTGCCACAATAGCCATGACTGAGCAACTCATAAAGTTCACTACATATGTATGTATATATGGATATGTTTGTGTGTGTTTAAATATGGGTAATTTGATTTATGCTTATGTGATGTTTATCGCACTTTCTGCGAAGCACATACGATTGTTAAAACTCATGCGTTGATATATATGTATGTATTTGCGTTAATATACGTAGTTGTGTTGAGTTCCTAGGAGAATGACTGCCCTTATATGCATTACATCACAGTTTTGAACATGCTTTACATATATCCTTTTTTTATATATATTAATAAACTTTTTTTTTGTAAACAAGTCGTTTCATGTGTTTATTGTGACGAAAAGAATGCCTATAATAGGTGAGGGATATGTAACTTATCAACACTATGTGTCTTCTAAAAGGCTTCAAATGTTGCATTCGATTGGAACTAACAGTGAATAAAGACTTCTAGTAATCTTTTTGCGCTTCCTTACAAGTAGTATAATATTTCACTAGTATATTCATTCTTGAAGTTCCTTTTCGCTTCAATGGTTGACTAAAGCTCGCATTTGTTATGTTGAAGTTATGACCTCACATTATCAGTCAACTTTACCTTTATATATTTATAATATCTCTTCAAGAAATGTAATTTCGCCTAAAATTTTTGTTTTTTATTTTGATTTAAAAATAATTACACATAAAATAATTTTCGCTAGTTTAGGTTCATAGATCTTAATTTCATTCCGAAGCTGCATTAAAAGAGCAGTAAAATTATATTACCTAAATCTTCTAGATACCCGACACCTAGGGCGTTTCGAATTCTTTTACAACAAAAAAACAAATATTTGAAAAAGGAATACGAAATTTGCGTATTCTATAGATTTTCTTCTTCCAGTTTCAAGACCTTAACAAAGAACTTCACTATTGACATTCAATACTTAAAACATTCTCTTTATAAACGCATTAATTAAATAAGGCTGAGAAGTCTGAAGACAACCTTCGTTCGAAGCTGAAAATTTCTAAAAATGTTCGCTTAACGAAACCTTAGACTTGTATTCGACATTTTATATACCCTTTTGATACTAGAAAAATTGCTTGATATAATCAGGTCTTATGTACCATAGACAAATCACTTTGAACCTGTCACAAATATGTTGTGAATGCAAATTTACATTAAAGCCAATTCGTCCTGATGCTTAAAGGTATGAAATTTAAGACTTTACCATTACGAAAGCTGGAAAGTTCCGAAAACACGGGAAAATTTTTAAGTTGATTCTATGTCGGCTGCATCTAAAGTACTTTGATAATTGGTGCTTGAGAATTGATGTTTTGATAATAATTACATATATACACATATATGTATGTACATATTTCTGATAGTCATTCTAACATAACCTTCAATTGCTGTTCAAAACGTAAGTGATCATATTTAATATTTACATACGGGTACATATGTGTAGATAGATTGCTTGCAACTCATTTGAACAATGACACTATTCAGGCAACATACGCCTTGCCTGCTTCAAGCCATCGCTTCGATCCGAGCGTTTCGCAAACGAAGCTGACAGCTGAAACACTTCTATTGACAGTAGCTATGACAGCTAAGCGGCAGCAATTCAGCAATTACTCGTTTCATATGCTAACTCAGCCAATGTCAGCCATTAATTCACTATGACCAACTGAATTCTCGGCCATTAGTTAGACAAACATACCCATACACGATATGGATTCGATATAATTCTCAAGTGCTCGGTACTCACAAGTGGTTACGTGCACTTAGCATTGTTCCATCATTTACATTTCCATGCGATTGTGAGTTGTTGCGAACTGAAGAATCTTGTAATTGAATGTTAATTTATTGGCATATTTGAGCTTTTCTAATGATAATAGCCTATCGCTTAGAGATGGGTACGTAAGAACATGGTTATGAGGTGGGAATTCAATACATGCTGACAAGGAAAGACCACATACATATGTACATTAGGGAGTGTCATTTTGAGACAACTTTTTTTTCAACTGAAAAACAGGCTATAAACTTTCGAAAATGTGAAAAAGAAAGTCACTCAAAAGATGAGCTCTTAATATTAATATTAAGAGGTGCCTATTTCCAATTTTCTGTTTTCCATATAAATTACTTGGAAAAAAATCATTTTTTTGTGGTGGTTATTGTGCGGAGGTTATTTTATGTGCACGCGATGGCTGCCAGTTGGGATGGTAAACTCGATTCGGATTCTACTCGAGAATCGAGTTTTCTTGTAAAATAATCGATGGATATGCTTATATTTTCTTCTTAATTTCTCGTCGAGTATAAACTTTTTCGTAATTAGTACTCATTACAATTTTTCAATTAAAAAAAAATACGAAGTGCTTCTTATTAATCCATGACATATTGAGTATAAAAGGTCACAAAAAACCTACATTTATATCATATTTCTCCAAAAGCATATGCATTAACCTTACCCACCGCAACAACACACTTCCTATAACAAGTAATGGTTATTCAAATAAATATTAGCACACTAAGCACATAATCACTATTGAGCTCTTTATTGTGTGTTGACATTGAAGAGCACCATTAGGTTTTTGCTAATCCTATCACAGTGACCACACAAGTACTCGCAAATACGTACATACTTATTTGTGTTTCTATCATGCAGTAAGTTGCAACACAATAATGGCTTGCCGACGACTGCTTAGTTTTTTTAATGACTAACGCTTATATGTAAGTATAAATTTGCAAAAAAAAATCCTTATTTTGCTGCTGTCATTTGTGTCTGTCAAAATGTGGAAACTTTGCACTTCATCACTGTTCAAATTTAGTTTCGTAAGTGCAATTTATTTAAATTTTCAATGGAATGTCAGACAAATTGATTGATAGTTAATTGTTGCAAGTAGCCGTAAATGTTTGTGAGTGCTTAGAATATTGGAATTATGTTGTAAAAGCGGAATGTTGCAATTAAAAAATAATTTATACATGCTTTCAAGATATTCTTGTACATCCATAAATACAGATAGCTAAGCGGCTTTGAAATTACTAAAGACTCTAAGGGTTTCGTAAAAGCTAGTGAAAGAAGGCCATGATCTCTTGGTGAATCTAACATCCTTTTACAGGATAAACCTACAATGAGTTCTAGGACATAGTGATATCCGTGGTAGCTGCGGAGCAAATGAACTAGCCAGAACAGGCCCAACCCTGCAATTCAAATTTCCGAAAAGATGGAGTTTATATACCTATGGCTACTTGTAAACTGTTCAATTGACAGACATGATAGCAGATTGGGAACACCATACAATGCATATTATGGACTACTTCTTATATGATAATGCTAAGCATTTTACAGGAAAAGAGTCGCATTATTAGTAGAGTTTTTTTACCAAGTCGCGAAGGTTAAAATTTTATACACATTCATCAGATGGGTGGTTCAGAAAGGACAAATTGGATTGAAGATAGCCTCTGGTTTCACAATGCGCCTCCCACAGGCCCAAGTACGTCGCCAGATATAACATAATCTCCGACAAAATTGTTCAGATCGGATAACTCTAGCACATAGCTTCCATACAAACTGGACACATAGTTACTAAAAGAAATGCACCTGTGAATGGTATATTAGCTTCGGTGCAGCCGAAGTTTACGTTTTTTCCTGTTTTTATATTATATAAGAAAACGAAAAATATTAAGAGTTCTTTGTTATATTTGTATATACTTGATATAGTGAGTACATTGAAAGAAAAAAACCTACTATATTTTACTAAAATATTTTCAATAGTAATTTTTGAGAAAATTGTCATTAACTTGTATTGCTCTAAATATAATGAACAATAAATTGACATAAGTTTCTAGAAATTAGATTTACAAGAAATACAATATATCAGAAATAATTGAACAAAAGTTTATATTTTCAGTAGCCAAGACAATTTTAACAGAACATTTGTTAAAAAACCTTTTATATACAGATATGTATTTTCTCTTACTTCCTTATTCCTGTCAGATCCAAATTACTTTAAAACGGGTTATGATAAAGGCCAAAAAGAATTTGTTAACAGAAACCCTTAGAGCGAAATTATGGTCGTTTAAGTGCCTGCCTCGTAGATAATATAAAAAATTTAGGGAGTACTTTTATAACATTATGGAATTCATGCATGACTCTTTAAACTTTCTTGAAAGTGAAGAAATTAGAAAACAATTGAACACGATTTCCAAAATATTGCAGTCAATTAAAACTGAAATAATGCAAAACAACTGCTTGTGGCATGCAACATTTGGATACAACAAACAAACATTTGCTATCCCTCGGAAATGATAACAAATAATACTGCATTTATACGAATATAAATTAATTACTGCAGACAAGCAATAAAGCCCACGGACACCGGAGGGACAGCTTCATGGAAACATATGTGACAGTAAATTCAGTAAATTCAAAGGCGGAAAAGCAAAAAAAAAACGCAATAATTGATGCAAATGGAAGAAAAAACTGGTAAGGCGACCACTCAATTTCAAACTTTGAGCAAACGTGCAACATAATAGCAAATACATGTACATATAGATATAAAACAAGAAAAAACGTTAACTTCGGCTGCACCAAAGCTAGTATACCCTTCACAGGTGCATTTCTTTTAGTAACTATGTGTTTAGGTAAATCTAAAGACGTAACAGTGGTTTTCATCCAAAGGAAAACATTTTACTAGTTCTTTTTAGGCAGGTTGTTTGATAGAAACATTAAGTTTATTTAATAAAGAAAGTGGAGATTTATTATTAACATAAACTTAATGGAAAAAATGAAAAAGTTTCCCATGCAAGCATTTGATTTCGATCATTTAGTTCCATACAAGTCCGTTTGCATGTTTCGGTTTGTATGGCAGCTATATGCTATAGTGAGCCGATCTGAACAATTTCTTCAGGCATTGCATTGTTGCTTTAGAAAAGATTCTATACTAGCACTAGCACTAGATTACGATCGTTCAGTTTGTATGGCAGCTAAATGTTATAGTGGTCCGATATCGGCAGTTCCGATAAATGAACAGCTTCTTGAAGAGAAAATGACGTTTGCAAAATTTCCAAACGATATCTTCTGGGTGTTACAAACTTCGTGGCAAACTTAATATACCCTGTTCGGGGTATAAATATATTTTTTTTTTAAATATATTATACATGTGAAATACGAGCCCGATGAATGAATACTGATTTGCACATAAATATGCAATGCAATATGTACATACAAAGACCTGAAATAATCTAAATATGTAACTGTCAAAGCAGGTATCTCACTATTCATTACTTGACAATATTTTCGAGTGCTTTTGTGTAAAATTTTTTTTTTGCGAACATTTCCGCATAAATCAAATACTTGTAAATTTATGACAGTCACAAAGTTGAGGTTTATTTATAAACAAACTTACTCATTCATAATATATACTTGCAATACATAAATAGGTGAAAAATCAGATTGAATAGCATCATTATTAAGAAATTACTTGTAAATTGACACATTTTCAATAATATTTTTCAAAAAGAAAACCTATAAAAGTATGTTGGGTTTTCAATGGGCTTTTTCCCAGACTTTGCTCTCTTGATAATACTTGCATGGCCATAATTCTTCGTGATTATTATGCCTATTATTCTTAATCTACTTTTGGTATAGAACTCTAAACCGGAGCTGTTCTCTATAAGTGATTTTAGTTGAGGCCTAAGTCGATCAAAACTTCTCTCTATGCTTATTGAACTGGAGATAAGCAGTATTAACATATTTTCATTGAGCATAGCAGGTGTTATTAATTGTTTTATCATTAAAGTACCACCCAAATGCACATATATAAAATATACAAGATACAATTGCATGTTATGTAAAATTTAAAATTAAGCATTTTTATAATAGTATTCTAACTTCATTACTACCACTGCACACACTTCCAGCACTTGCAAACACATCTTTTGCCTATTCATATGCAATAGCAACTCTTTCTATCGACTCTTTTCTCTGCCTAAGCAACAACGTCATCCATCAGAATTCGAACAGTCGCGAAATTGACCGACGTTAAAGTCAAGTGTTTGTTGCTTTAAGGGCAACGACAGTGTTCAATTAAAATGTGGTCTCTTGTTCGACGACTTCATTTCAGTCGGCACTGCCATTGACAAGTTAATCGCACTACTGGTGCAATTCAAAGCACCAGCGACTCTTAGTGACAGCGGCTTGAAATGCAAGGTGTTCCATTGTTGTTGTAAGCGACTGTTAAAAGTTGTTAGATTTTCTATTATTCCAGTTTGGTTTTACACCGCACCAAAAACCTACTTGAACTGATGCAAAACGCTTTGAAGCATTTGACTCACATACATCAGCGTGGTTGTACTTAGACTTAGTGTTATATCAGTGATCGTGGCTTTCCAAAGCAATCCAGCTCTGTCAACCATTGTAGTTCATTTCATTTCGCTTGCCTTATTTCTGTCGATAATTTCGTGGTTGTAGCTGTTCGTCGTTACAGTTGGTCTCTCTATCGCCGGAATGTATCACGCGCCTGTCGTTTGTTGAAGAACATGTTATCGATCGCTTTTCAATTTCTTGATAAACACCTGCACCTTCTGACCGACACTGTAAATATTTACTGGTATTTTTACACTAAACTCAAAAATTGGTAAGAAGTTTGTTTTGAACAAATCAAAGAACCTTTAGTAATGGGATTTAAATATTTTGGTATATGTTTGGAAAGTGTATTATACGTTATGCAGGTAATATTATTCAGCCTAACCCAAAAGTGTGGGAGTATGAACCCCGAAAAATTTTACAATTGCTTAACAAAAACTTGATTTACTTTCCTCGCTCAGTGTAGTCCTTAAATTGACGCCATAGATTGGCTCTCATGTTCAGCAATTGCCCCAAAACTAACAGCAAATGTCTATCATTCAACTATTCCATGAAATTGAACCCCTGCAGAGCAATAGCCAACGAAAAAATGCGAAGGCTCTGCTTCGCGGCTGTGATTTGCATCTAGTCGCATAACGCTCACTGGCAGTGGTCGCTCATCTACACGCTTTGACATAAATGGTGCAAGTAAATAAGCCGACGTACAAACAAGCACTAGTGAGCGCTGCTTCGGTTGCTGCGACGGTTGCGCGAGTCTCAAGCCGAATCTTCCCAATCTTTCCAAAGCACATTGCGCTCGAAGATGTCACCCAGCAGTTCACATACACCAATCGGAGTAATGGAAACCATATTGTTGTAGCTGTTGTTGTTGTTGCATTCAGTGACTGTCGCAAATGTCAAGCCTGCTAGAATTTCCGTAACATGTTGACGTTGACACTTGTTGACCACAGCCGTGAGATAGCGGCAGGTGACTGTGCCGAAGAGCCGAGCGGAGGCTAGGCGTTGGTGCGCTGCTCCTGCTTGGTCGCTGATCGACATTTTCATTCAAACTTCAATAGAGCGCCATATTTCGCTATTTGATTTATCTTTATAGCGGCATCGCAGTTGCTTTTGTTGATTCTGTTTTTTAGTTTCATTAGGTCTTTTCTTTCACAAAAAGCTTACATTGTGTGCATTCGGGTGTGTGTGCTATATAAAATACTTATATCATTTAATTTAGTACACTTGCTGTCTGGTCCACACTACGCAATGACCCGTCCGCTTCTCCTCCTAACAACCGCTTGGGCTGTCCGTTTAGCTGACAGTCTTTGTTTTGGCTTTATCAGTGACATAAAATGCAATTAAAGCGGTCAAATGAGCAGCGGCGGGCAACAGCAACAACATACAATTAATAGACACCGCTATAGTTGTTGTCTTAGCAGGTGAATGAAATCGGCAAGGAAATGTTGCTACAAAATAGGTGGACACTATTCGGTTAGATTTGAATATTCAAATGATTTGAAGTTTCAATTTTTTGTTGGCCATAAACCAAAAGAAATGTTTACTAGGCATATACAAGTAAGAGCAAACCAACAAACCAATGCGAAATGCAAACGAATAATGATTACTAAAAGCACCGGGATGAGTCCATTACACCTTTTGTTCTTTCTCTCTTTGGCAATTTTGACAAAGTAAATAAAAAGTTAAAGATTTTTGACCGCCAGCAGACAATAAAATTTGTAGAATATACAGAAACCAAATCTTCGAAACGGGTAACATACAATACGTCGAATTTTGTCGAGTGAAATTACAAAATAAAAAAGGGATTCATCACAACATGTATAAAGCGGGCTAAGGTGCGAGCTGCATGAAAGCCTTATAAGCATAAAAACTGACTTATTCCAAATATTATTTGATACTGTCCGTGGATTAATCCGATATTCGATTTGAAAAGTCCACTGTTCTTATTCTCCGTTTTAATTCGTTTATGTTGACTACTTTGCTAATATGACTGGTCCTTTTTACGTATATTACTTCCAGGTGGAAGCCAAAAACGGGGATGTATTTAAATTTTCAGCTTAAATGCCCAAACTTATAACGCAATCGTTGCAGAATGAGTCTGTAGTCGTTATATTCGCAAGAGTTATGTCTTTATTCATTTTCGTGAATTTATCAAGAATTTCTTTATAACCCTTTTGTCTCTGCTTTCCATAGCCTATCTCCTTCAATTTTCTTATAACAAAATATTTGAGAAGACCTCAGATTCATGGCGTACAAATATAAAACATTTCAAGGTGAAGTAAAAGTACATTTTCAGTTCGTCTCACTTTTGATTTGTTATCAATATAAGTTTTCAAAATTTCAGGTTTCTAATAATGTAGTTTTCGAAGTAATACAAAGAACTATGTTGAACGATTTTATACCCTTGACTTATTCAAAAATGGATAAATCTGAAGTATATATATGTTACCAATCTAACCAAGCGGCAGAAATACAATTTTTTTATTTCAGAAAAATTTATTCTAAAGAAATTGGATGGCAGTTTTTATTCAAACTCTACTTACCTAAAGACTACTACGCAGATTTCAAAAATAGAGAAGAAAACTAAAGGAAGATAAATCATCAAATAGAAAATATATAACTGTATATACACTGGTTGTCTTCTTGTCTTGTAGTTGCATCTAGTTGGCTTCACTGGTAGAGGTCTACCTTGAAATATTATTAATATAGGATTTCCAGATATTTATTATTCTAAATCAATTTAAATACCTATATCTATGCAGCATAGAGATTTTTTTCCTTTGTAAATTTCTACCTACTTGTGGCCATGTACATAGATTCGCGGTTTCTCCATTAATATTCCTTTTATGTGTATGGAGATGATGTTATGATGTGTATAGTTATCGTTGCCTCTTCTAAGGCTTTTTGGCGATTTGATGTTAACAACAGCGGGTATGACTGGTTAATTCTGCAATGGGTGTTGACTACGGTGTGTAATTGTTTATGTTTTATTTTTCTATTATTATTCACACATTTATTCATTTATTCACAACTTAACGGTGTGCTGTTTGATAACGCGCAGAGTTATTTCCTTATTTAAAATATTACGTAGGTGTTTCTTTAAGGCCATATGCAAAAGCTTTCTATTTGTACTTTTTTAAATTTTTTAGTTATTTCTTTTTAATTGTTTATCTACAAATTTCTCTTAATATTACCTATTTTTAACATATCTCACAGCTCATCAGATGTCAGAGGGGCGTCTTGACAAGCGCTGTATTTAAGGTTTGAAAGTTATTATTTAATTGATTATAAATAATGGAAGACCAAAAAAATTTTAATCTATAGAATTAATTTTTTTTCTTTGGCAAAAATTAATAAAATTGTTTATATAATAACAGAAAAATAATATAACAAATGAATATAAAAATTTTGACGATTTCATTCAGTAATATACTTTCGATTAATGACAGAACACGTACGATCTCAGGGTGATTTTTTCATCAAAATATCACAGCTTTTTGCTTAAACGTTTTTCGCCACGAAAAAATATTCGAATTATGATGGATGCATTCAATTACTTTGGAGCATTATTTTTTGCTTGTATATAATAAAATTACATATATTTTCTCGCAAAATAACTTTGTTTAAAATCTTGGGTAGTTTGACCTGAATCAGTATTCTTAGAAGAGGAAGAGTATTTTACTATTCATCCATGAAATGACTTAGCGGAACATTCTATTCATAGATGAGGTATATACTATTTTTCTGCATTGTTAAATCAATTTTTGATGGTTCAACATTATAACATACATCTTTATGATTTCTAAATGCCTCTTCGAGACCAAAGTTCCCAGAAATGTTGAGTCTGACAAGCGCATTGTCTTGACGCCTTCCCAAAGCAATGTGTTATGCTACAATGTCGACTCGATGACGAGTTTTATAACAAAACAGCCTCAGTTAGCGAAGAAAAATGTTCTCTTCTTCCATAACAATGCACGGCGCACACCTTCGTCATCTCCATGCCCATGTTTCGAGCTCGATGAAGACTATGTATGGGAATGAATCATCATTTTCAATTTTTTTAATATTTTTTTATAGTTTAAGTAGCTATTTGATCGTACATCCTTCAATGAGTCACCTGCGACTAAAACAAGAAACTGATTTAAATATCCAATATCGAAATGTCTCGTATAGGAACTCTATTATGGTTTTACCAATACGAATGAATATTATACTCCAGTATCTCATTACAGCAACTCATTTCGATCTCTGACTAGGTTGTACATTCGCTGATTGTCCAAATATCCTTTCTACTTAGAAGCCCACTCGTAAGGTGACACCGGATAAGAAGCTTCGCTAAAATAAACAATTGCCAATTTTCTGCTGTCAACACAACACAAAATGCCAAAAGCAAAGTCAAATAACCACAAAATAAATAAGCTAAAACCATAAGCAAACTAAATCACAATAGCAACAACAATAAAGGAAGTTAACAACTCTGCGAACTGTCATGTCTGCCACATTGGTGCATCGCGAAAGTTTGCCCACACAGATATAGCACAAGCTTTGTTACACACAAATATACAGTTGTACTTGCCTGGCGAGGTGAAGTGCAACATTATGGATGTGATTTTCATTGCGCATGCGCTACATTTGGGCGCAAAAATGTCAGGCGTGCGACAGCAACGTGGCAGGCAACGTGCAACAAGCGACATGCAACAACATGCGACATGTATTGTCAGCGGTTAAAGGCAGCATGACGGGATGTAGCTGTTGCCGCATCGCGTGAAACTAGAAAAAGAAATGTTACCGGCCAGTTTTGACGCAAGCAAAAAACCAAATATATATGTAATGGTGTGTGTGTGTTTGTGCATGGTTCTGCTGATATTTATAGATGGTGGGCAGCACCAGTAACAAGCATTTACATGCGAAAAGGAAGCAAATGATGATTGTTCTCTCAGCAATTTTGCTGATATTTGTCCGCTTGTGTGTATGTGTTTGTGTGCCTGAGTACGTATTTTTAACTGTCACTGTCTAATAGAAATGTGATCCTTTTGCTGATATTTGTTTTGGGTTAAAGCGTAGGCTGTGAGTGGACATTATGAAGATTAAACATTTGGACATATATTTTCTGTGGGCTGCTGTGACAATTAGGCAGGTTTCACGTGATTTGATTATTTTTCCCGTTGAAAGAAAATATGCACACAAAAATTGTCTTTTATTTTATGTTACATATATTACATTCTAAAGTATAAGCAAATGCCAAAATAAGATAAACTAATTTTTGCTTCATAATCTACCAAATAAATGGTCTGTTTTTGAAATATTAAAAAATATTGCTCTGATAGGTGCTCCTGTATAATCTGGAGCGTTAAACAACTGTAATCTTGATGTTTGTTTGTTAAATTATTTTTCGAGTGCCTGAATAAGAGTATCATTTGCATGCCTACATAAAGTGTCCAGATAATTTTTAAAAACCTGCTAAGTTACAAATACACTAAATGACAAAATTGTGACTTAACACATATGGACACATACTCCAGACAGCAATAATAATTCATGTCTCCTAAAAAAACGACAACTGTTGAGACCTGCTTTCTCGCAGTTAAGGTGCATAGCAAACTCTTTCCAATAATTTATGCTTCGACGCCTTGGTAAAGACCTACCAGAACTGGCTTCCTAACATAACCGGCTTGAAGTGAAACCACTGCTTAGGTATATAAAGATGTAACTCCCGCCGTAAACCTCTAACATTTGATCGATCAGTCTTTAGATATACTTCATAGGAATTAAAGCACTACATTTTGCAGATACCTAACAAGTTTTCTGAATCTACCGTTAGCTGACTTTAATGAAAATTACCCTGCTTTTTCCGAGTTGTAAGCAACCGGTACTACAATAATAGCAAAATGGTTACGGCAACATTTTGTACTGCTTAAATTATGCCCTACATTAGTAGGTGGAGCTCATGTGTCTCACTATGTGTGATCAAGAAGGTCGCGTAAAGGTTTTAGTTGTATCTGTGATACAATGAAATATATATTGATCTGCTACGCCGAAAAACTTACTTAATAAGCTTCTTTTAGGAACACTCACTTAAGGGGTTGGATAAGTTTATGATTTAAGAATATTTTTTCATACCTGTAGCTTAAACACACCTTAGAGTCTAATAGCTGAGGCCAGTCAGCTTCAGCACCGATTTACCCAATCTTAATTTTTCAAATCGGTGGAAGATAGCACTCGGGAGCTTTCTCACGCATCCACTAAAAATTTTAATTTACATAATTTAGTTTCATAAGTCTTGTTAGGATCTCACTTAGACAAATATTTTTCTTTTAAGTTACCCAAAAACTGCCAAGAGTTCATCTGAAATTTATTAATACGCTCAATTTGAATCCTAGCCACTTCGCTGGTTCTTCAAAGGTGTGTCTATCGAGATATTTCTACCTCTGTCTGACAACAGTCGCCTTCCGCTATACAGCGTTGGCATAGAGTCTCCATCAAAATTTTTAGTTGCACCGTGTGCTGGATGGTATCCAGTCGGAACACCTTTAATTTCTGTGAGCTTGACTTTACCGAATTCAAGTAATTTAGAGGATCTCTTAGGTGTCACTTTGGGCCAGAAGTATTTTTCAAGGGAAGAAGTTATGGTTGTTGACCAATGCTGAGCTTATAGGAGGTGGAGGTTGAGCGCTAGAATACAAGAGTTCTTTGAAAAACCGAATAGCTCCCAACGAAATTTTAGTAATGAGACCATTCATAGAAGGCTTACTGGTCTTGTAATTTCCATTAATCAGGCACAAATTTACATGACTTCATAGTAATATACCTGCAAACATTTTATACATGGTTTAAATATATTATATTAATAAATGAACGACACCAAATACTGCAAAGGTCTCGAAATTCACCCAAAATCGTGAGAATTTCCGCAATGACCCCAAAGAGCAATGGCAGAAAGCAAAAAGAAAAAGAAAATTGAGAAAAAAAATTGCTGAGACGCGTTAAAATTAAAAGAACTCATCGAATTGTCGCGCAAAGTGCAATTAGTGTTGCACAATTGGCAATAAAATATTGGCGAAGGCAACCGATGGCTATTAAATTGCAATAAAATTTAGCTGAGCGGGCGATGTTCGGTTTTACAGGTCGCCGGTAAATGCGCGCCGCCATACACACACACTTTTATATTAAATCATGGTTGACAATAATGTTTGCAACACGGAGAGCAACACCGAAAAAGCAAGAAATGCGCTGACAACACAACAAATAAGAAACCAACGGCACATTTATGTAATTAAGCACTTTGTTTGTTTGTTTATTTCTTATTTTATTTTTGTAAATTAATAATTTTTTTTTATTTCTTTCGCCGCGTTGCTACCTGCTTCGCTCGGTAGGCATTTGCAATATTTGAGCGCCTCTGCCATCATATTGCAACACCTGCTGTGTGCATGGAGTTCACCCAGTGCTTAGCAGGGCTTCACAGCATTGCCACTTGCAACAATTGCTGCCACTGCTGTTGTTGCAGTTCATTTACTTAATGCACAATTGCTGGAAAATTGTCTGTCTTTTTTGGATTTATTAGCCAAAACTCGCAACTGGAAGTGCTTTTTTTGTTACAGCAGCGCGACTGCACTTGCAACATGTCAATGTGGCTCAACGTTGCCGTCGAATTTGACTTTTGTAATTACTACAAATGTTGCACTGGATCACGCGCTGCTCTGGTCACTTGTAATCTATAGATTTCCACTCACGTTTCTATTGCAACGGCCTCAATTTGCAAACAGAAAAATAACAATAACAGTCTCTGTTGTGAATTTCGTTGTTATAAGTGTAGGTGTTTGCATATGGTACGTGCTAGCTCATGCACATAACAAACAATTTACACTCATATTTACTTAGCTCTGCTGTTGGTGGTTATATAAATACCTTACATTCATAAAAATGTAACAAGATTAATTACGAATCGTGTCGTTAATCGCGCTCGCCTCGCGTTGATTTTAATCTGACGTAAGGAAGTCCTCGTAAATTTGCAAATCGCTGATTGAGTGTCATTCGCAAGAGGTAACGAAGTGACTAATCTCGAATAGTATGCACCACATATGAGGTGGCGTACATATACAAAACAAGTAAGGAAGGGCTAAGTTCGGGTGTCACCGAACATTTTATACTCTCGCACGATAAAGTGATAATCGAGATTTCATTATGAGTCATTTACATATTTTTTAAATACCGTATTTGTGTAAAGTTTTATTCCGCTATCATCATTGGTTCCTAATGTTTATACTCGTATTATACAGAGAAGGCATCAGATGGAATTCAAAATAGCGTTATATTGGAAGAAGGCGTGGTTGTAAACCGATTTCACCCATATTTTGTACATGTCATCAGGGTGTTAAGGAAATATTATATACCGAATTTCATTGAAATCGGTTTAGTAGTTCCCGAGATATGGTTTTTGGTCCATAAGTGGGCGACACCACGCCCATTTTCAATTTAAAAAAAAGCCTGGGTGCAGCTTCCTTCTGCCATTTCTTACGTAAAATTTAATGTTTCTGACGTTTTTTTGTTAGTCGGTTAATGCACTTTTAGTGATTTTCAACATAACCTTTGTATGGGAGGTGGGCGTGGTTATTATCCGATTTCTTCCATTTTTGAACTGTATATGGAAATGCCTGAAGAAAACGACTCTGTAGAATTTGGTTGACATAGCTATAGTAGTTTCCGAGAAATGTACAAAAAACTTAGTAGGGGGCGGGGCCACGCCCACTTTTCCAAAATATTACGTCCTAATATGCCCCTCCCTAATGGAATCCTTTGTGTCAAATTTCACTTTAATATTTTTATTTATGGCTTAGTTATGACACTTTATAGGTTTTCGGTTTCCGCCATTTTGTGGGCGTGGCAGTAAGCCGATTTTGCCCATCTTCGAACTTAACCTTCTTATGGAGCCAAGAAATACGTGTACCAAGTTTCATCATGATATCTCAATTTTTACTCAAGTTACAGCTTGCAGGGACGGACGGACAGACAGACATCCGGATTTCAACTCTACTCGTCACCCTGATCACTTTGGCATATATAACCCTATATCTGACTCTTTTAGTTTTAGGACTTACAAACAACCGTTGTGTGAACAAAACTATAATACTCTCCTTAGCAGCTTTGTTGCGAGAATATAAAAAGAGTGAATAAATAGTTCTTTAAATAAATAATAGTAAAGGAATATTCACATACTTGCAGAATATTTCCGAGCAAGGATCCACTCACTCCAATTTAGGCAAGGTTAGAAATTCTATCTGAATATTTTCCCTGCATTATCGCGTTTTGACTGGTTTCTTTGAGAATTCAGTTCATAACTTCTCTCATTGTAATTTTCATCAAAATTCAGACAAAGTAGATTTGAACCAACCAAATTTTTTGTCTTTCGAAGCTACTAAATTAGGGGTTCTAGTACAAAGAAACTGTTGGCGAAGAATAAATTCTAAAAAAAAATATAAACATTTAGTGAAGGTAAGAGGAAATGTGGAACTCCATTAATAAGTTTTGGTCATTAGACAATTTACGAATTTTTGCATTAGACAGGATTTTATTTTTTTTTTCGATATATTCCTATAAGATGTGTACTCAAGAAAAGAATATTGGTTTTATTCAAACGAGCCTGAAACTAAACAATAATTTTCTGTCTGGGTATTCCAAGATTAGACAAATTTATCAGAAGTTTTTCCCTTTAGCGGAAGGCACTGGACTATGTGCTTTAAGCATATTTTAGTGTTTATTTTAAGTTCAAAGCCTCATAGTTCTGTATTTAAGTACAGAAGTTTCAACGAAAAGAAAACTTCTTTGAGTTTATTATTTCAGCTAGAACACTAGAGATACTTGTAAATTCCAATAGAGCAAATGTTTTATATCAGATATGTTTTTTAAACCAATTGATTGATATTCGGCTTAAAATTCATAATTAGAGACAGACTGCAAAATCTATTTTTTTATTTTTTGGGTCGGTCGCCAGTTGACTATATTCGGAACGAGGCCACGCCAGTTGTACATCCCAAGTACACTTGGGTCGCTATGCACTTAGTCCTTTCATTTGATGCGTGGGCGCCCTTGCTTCCGTTGTCCTCCCATGGGTCTCGAATCGATGGGATTTTTGCTGGAGCATCATAATATTTACATGCAAACAGCATTGCCTAACCAGCACATTGAATACACTTTTATGCGCTCAACTATTTCAGTGTTGCCGTAGAGCTCATACAGTTGGTGGTTCCATTATCTTCAATATTCAAGCTCCAAAGATCTTGCGGAGAACAGTTCTCTCCAATGTTCCAAGTGCTATTTTATCACGACTTGTCGTTCATGTTTCTGCGCTGTATACTAGGACGGAAATAATAAGAGACTTATATTAATCGCCTTACCCTACGGTTGTACAACAACAGTTATGAACTTCCTTTAATGCTGAATAAGTCGAAATCTATTGAATCACTAAGCCTAACCAATGCAAGTCCTCAAGCGGTCCAACCAAGACGGTGCTAAATATTCATAAACGGAGCTATATCATCAACAGGAGAACAAGACACAGAGTGCGGACAGACGTTGATAACCTAAAAATTGTGTAATCAACGGCAAACGTTGCATGCCACACGAGCAGCAGACAGCAACGACAAGTGTTTTTCATTGATTACGCGACGAGTAAGGCAACGCGATCGCGCCATGAAGATTGCTGAATGGTTCAATCGACGGGACTGTCAATGTCTGCATTTATGTATGTGTGTATGTGCAGTACTAAAGCTTATGCCAAGCAGAGAAAGGCGTAGATACCCAGTTATGTTCATTGAGGCGTTTGTATTCGCAGCGTTGTTTACAAATGTTGCAGTTATTAGGCTTTTGGTGTTCATATGGTGTTGCCGTACTGTCATGTTGCACAAACAGAAATGCCACTAAACGACGTGGCGCGATGGTGGCGCACCAAAACACATGTACATATGACTAAATGCTTATATTTTTTTGCATGCTCATGCCATGCCGCAAACTCATATTGCAGAGTACATGTATGGTGGCGCAGACAGACGGAAAATTTGATTGTTTGATTGATGTGCCAAAATGAGGTTGCACGAATCATAAGTGGCAGCGGCTAGTAAGGTAGCGGCAGCAAAAGTTGTGGCGCGCTGCAGCCAAACAGTTGCAGCGTAGCTGTCAATCATAATCGTATTTTCATGCTGCAATATAAGAAATTTACCTTTTTCTTTTGAAATCGAATTCCATGCAGGATTCGTGTGTTTTGTTTTTGCTTTGTAATCGTGCCTTCATGTGACAACTTTAAATGTGAATGCAACGCAAATTTGCTACTGATGCAATGCGGCAAGTTGCCTACTTTGCGTAGTTGCAAGAAAATATGTATATTTTTTGTTTGCCCAAAGAGTGCCTTTTTGGCGGTATACACTTTCTTAGTTCAAAAAAAACTCTGGATAATTAATACAAGAACAAAAAATTGTTTTCAGAAGTTTGGAAAATTTCAGTAATTTTCTCCATACAAGTAAAATTGGATGTAATACTAGGGAATTTTTTCCGATTAGTTACATCTCGTTACGAAAATTTGTAAAAAATGTTCATTCTTTCTTAGTTTCCCTCGGTACAAGTCTTGGCGGAATAATTAGCCAAAGTGAGTTAAGAATATATAATATGACAAATACATTTTCTACCAGCAGATTTGACAACTAGCCATCTAAGATAAATTTCCACACCTTTAAAAAATATACCCTATATATTCATCTACAGTTACGATATGCGGAAACTTTCCTCTTCCATGCATATTTTGGTTTATTGGCACAACGGGGCATTTCGTGTCAAGCGTGCTGCAAATAACAGCAATGACTGTTGCAAGCTTCAAATTCATTTAAGCGGCATTTAAAATGCATCATTATTGTAATAATTTCACATGCAACGGGAGTTGACATTTCTATGGGATTAAATCAAGTTTTTTTTTATTGAGTATTTTGAGGAGTGACATTTTCTTATTATAGATGGCAATTAGAACAATGTCAAGAATAATATTACAGACTACATGGGCTGAAGAATCTGTGACCAGACTGAGGGAATGTCAAACAAAAAGTCTTTAAACCTGCCTTAGAGAGCTAATAATTGGAACACTGGCAATATTTCATCAGATGCTTCTTAAATTTTTTATCTACCTCTTTTTGACTCTATCCGGTTTCTGAAGAAGAACTTTTATCGTTTCGTTGGTAAGGCAGCTATATACGAAAGTGGCTCGATCTGAACTATATCTTCGGAGATTGTACCATCAAGTCAAGTGAAAAAGCTTTTCATACAAGCATTTGATTTCTAACGTTCAGTTTATATGACAGCTATATGCTATAGTGGTTGTGATAAATAAACAATTCTATTGAAGTAAAGAACATACGCAAAGCTTCATATCGATATCTCAAAAACTGAAGCTTTATACCACTGTGAGTAAATTGAAAGGTGAATTTTGGCCATTTAATCTCCTTTAAAGTAACCCCCTTCCGCTGCAATACACTTATGTCTTCAAACCACTTGGAAAAATCCTCCGTCGTGATGGCCATCAGAGCCTTCTCCGATTCAGCTTTTATATCTTCAATTGAGTCAAAACGGTGTCTTCGGAGTGTTCGTGTGAATTTGCTGAGTAGCCAGAACTTACACGAAGGTAAATCAGGAGAATGCGGTGGTTGCGCCACGATATTAGTTGAAAATGCGTCAAAATGATCACGAATAACCAATGCAGAATGAGATGGTACATTATCGCACTTCTTTATTCAATAAATACAGACATTATAAAAATCGAAGAATTTACTTTTAGAACCTCACAAAACGACCCGTATCTCAAATACTAATGAATGTGAAATTTAGCTTAGATGTCACTAACACTATTACCAACTTAAAGAAAAAATTATGAGATTCGAGAAATACGCGAAGTATAAATTAAAAATTCACTTTCAATTTGATATCCGACGTTTCCTTTTGGGTACCCATGTAAACTTTATATAGCCTGTACGGAGTATAAAAATCTGCTTTCCCTTATCCATAAAAACTTACTAATAAACAAATATTGGAATTCCTTAAACAAGTTTGGACCTGCTCATGCTAAAGTTCCCCCACTTATTACTAAATATAAGACTTTGCAATTTTTGTTCTTGAGCGTGAAAGCTTACTGAAAATAACTGCATAGTGAACAATAACTTACATAAGACTACTACAGTAAATACAATCTCATCGAGAAGTCTCGACATTCAGAATATACATATATTGATCCGCAAAAAGTTCTAAGCTTTTCTTCAACTCGTCATGGTTTACCGATCATGGAAAATAATGCCTAACAAATTTCCTAAAGAGCTCTGTTTATTCTTAACACCATAACTTAAGGTTTCTTGGCTTGTGTGAGGATTACTAAAATAAATGACACGAGGTTTCGAAGACATTTAAGCTATCATTAGTTTCTAAAAAATAATTAAATTTTCTAAAATTTTACTCATCATAATATGCGAAATGTGGAGAGAACACTTTTAAATTACTACTAAGAGTAAGTCGAATTCTTAACTGTTTAACGAGAAAAAGTTTTTGATCCATCCCTTATTTCATATGCTTTCTCGGTAGGCCAAAAACAATCACAATTAAACAAAAATATATTAACAAATTTTTAGCTTTTCCACTTATTTTCCTAAATCGAATCATCTAAAAATCAATAAAAGCGTTTATCTGCGAAAATCGACAAAGCAAAATTTTCCTGCCAACATCAGTCGAGCCAGACCCCATTGTAGTCTATTCATCCATGTCGCATGGGCCTTGGCCAAAGTTTCACTTTCACTGCTAAAGCGATTAAATCTAAAAAAAGAAGAAAAAAGATCGCAAGGAAACAAGAAAAGCACTTGCTGCGCGCGCCAATAAGCCGATGATGAGTCCGCTGATAGGCCGTCCCGGCAACTATGCAAAAGCACAAAGCTGGTTACATTCAACAGCCACATACCACACTATTCCCGCTTGCCATAATTCGCTAAAATAACTGCATTCGACACAAGTGCTTTCTTTTTCTTATTGAAAATCATCTTGTTGAGTTATGCGCATTGGCATCTTCAGTTTGCGCGGCTGGCTTGCCACAGCCCACTTGCTGCTGGGCAGCGCGACCAGCGAACAGTTCGTCTATGTGAAGTTTTAAAGATGCTGCACCTCGTTGCATTTTATGTTTGTATTTTTATTGTAATGTTTTTTTTAGCTTCAGCTTTTTATTTATTTTCTACCGCCGTTTGGATAGCAATGGTGAGAGTAGCACTTCCGGCATATCTTGCGGTTTAACGGCTCTTGAAAAACTCACGCACATGCACAAATAGGTAAAAGAGCTAACTGATGGCCAAGTTTTACTTACAGTTTTACCTCCACTCTTACATTTTTTCTTTCCCGCAGAACAGTGTCTCACACGTTTTTCGTTGCGAAATTTCTCTGGGAATTGATTTTATTAAGGAAGCATGCGCGAAGTGGGCTGATTCCCGTCGTACCTTATTTATGTTCCCTTCTCATGCACTAGTAATATACGTTTGTGCTTTTGTTGTATTTTGGTTTTTAATACGAGCACTTAAAATAATTATTAATATATCGACAGGTTTAATTTACTATTCAATACATATTGGCAATGACCACGATAAAAATTTAGAGGAGGTTGGAAAACCATATACTGCAAATGTAGTTTGTAAGTACGTTGTAAGAAGGATTAGTTAAAAATTCGTTGAAAAGTCTACAGAGGATTTTTTTCCAACTTAGCCTAGTACAGATGAAGGCAACAGTTTATGTAGCGAAAAGCAGTTTTTAAACAAAACTTACTCCTGGAAAGATGTATAATAAAGAGTAGTTTCTATGTGAAAGGCGGCTGACTTTAGAAAATCACATTATCAAAATTATGTATCTGTAATAATCGAGTCAAAAATGGAACGTCATCCTAAATGTAGGCAACGTTATGTTTTCGGCATTTAAACCACTAACACCATTTTGGAAAAATTACTTTGCCTACAATGCAGCGGCGTTTGTAGTTACATTTTTATTAGTATAAAACAACTATCGAAGCATTGTGTTTGTAGTTATTTTTTAGCTCTAGCTTTGAGGCTCTGTGCTGTTCAATTTCGTCCAATCAGCATACTTTTTTTTTGCTTAAGGTCATTCTTAAATAAAATTGTGATAAAACAAGGAATTTTTCATTTGAACTTCTAAAAAGTTAAGCCTGTTTCTCTTGGGCATTAAAGAAGTCTAAATGCTTAATAAAAAAATCGGCTGTAGCAACTGAGGAGTTTAGCGAAGTCAAGTTAGGAGTCATGCAAGTTTAAATTAGAAGTCGAGTGAGGTCAATTTAGACGTCAAACTAAGGATTAAGTGACGTCACCCCATGAGCCAAGGGAGGTTAGCTACATCACGCTAAGGGACACACAAGACAAATCATGTCAAGGATTGATATCGTATTGCAGATTTGATATTGCAAGGTAACATAATTTCCTATAACTTTTCTATAATTATTACAGCTTGAAAAAGAATATGCGAAATAAAGTTATTTCAATACTTAATACGGATTCCAAATTATCTCCAACGCACTCGCCTGACAATCGAAGGGCGTTTATATTTACACTAACAGTCGCAACTCTTAACTACGCGCTGAATGTAGTTGAGTTGGTTGTTTTTTTTTTTTTTTTGAGACCCAACGACATAATGATTACAAACGAAAAATTGGCTAAATCAGCTATAAAAATAAATAAGACAACTTGTTATGCGTTGATACGAGTATGAGCAAAAGCAACAAAACCATTATCCAGGTAGTAGGCGTTTCGCAAAAGTTGCAACAACGAAAATCAGTGAAATCGACGAGATTTCGCGTAGATCGAAGCAGATATAACGTTTGTGCCACAACAAATACACGCACATACACACTTTCACCGCAGGCGAACAAACAAAGCTACGTAGGAATATAAATAGCTTTAGGCGCACGCGCGTCACAACACTTGTCGCTGTCAGCAACAACATAAACACCGCTAAAATATAGTACTTGTTTCTGTGCAATGAATGGGTAATTCGATTTTATTGGTTTATTTATTTTTAGTATGTTCATTTATTCACATACTTCTTAAATGATTTTCTACAATGCGGTTTTTGTTGTTATAGCCTGGGTAAAACTATTAAGTTTGCCACGAAGTTTGTAATACTCAGAAAAAATGGTGGAGACCTTACAAAGTGTAAGCGAGACCCTACAAAGAGTAGTCAGCGTGATGAACTTAATATCAAATTTCGCAAACCTCTTTTTCCTGTCCAGAGGCTGATCAAAATCAAGTTCTCGTATGAAAACTTCTATATTTGACAAGATATCTTCACGTAATTTTGTATGAATGATTATCCAAGACATCAATACAATTTTCGACCAAATTGTCAGATTGGACAACTATATCATAGCTGCCATATAAACTGCCCGATCTAGATCATGTACTTATAATGAAAGCTTTTTTTATTTCGCAGAACTTCTTCAGAAAACTCATAACCGAATATAACCCACGACAACAACACATTATTCTGATCGAACCACTATATCATGATATACAATAAGACTAGTCAAATCCATATAATTTTTTATAAGCTTTTTTGTTGTAAGAAATACACCTGTGAGGGTTATTATTACTTTGCTGCAGGCGAAGGTGAAGTTTTACTTTTTTCCTATATTTAATTTTGTTTTGTATTTATTTTACTCCATTTTACGTGAATATTAAATGCGCTTGGCGGCTGTGTGCGCTGCTTACGCAAAACACGCTGTGACAGCAAGCCGAACAACAACAACAACGGGTTTAAAAACAAATCTAACGCAAAGCAAAAATTTATGTGGTTTTGTGGGATTTAAAATCTCGCAAATCTAAACGGAGACAAAAATCTGCGAAGCAAAGTGCAGCCATTAGGCATTAGTTATTGAGTTTTAAACACTAACAACAGGTATCGGTTATTTATTTGACCAAGCACATGTATATGGTGTGAATGAATGAAATACCGCTGTTAATTGTGTAAAAATATTTCAATGTCCAGATTTATAGCTGCGTTTGGTATATTTATTGCAGAACAATTTCCAAGGCGCGCGAGCAGTCGGCCAATTTCCGTATATAATCGCATATCCATGTAGTATATTATATATACAAGTATGTGCACCCATATTACATAATCATAGGCACGTTTCGCAAGCGTTTGATATTTATCTCCAATAGCTACTCTACGCTTTGGCCGCCTGCGTGCCACGAAATCAATAAAATTACCTCATTAATTGCGACAACCGCCCACTGCGTCCCCTGTATATGTATGTGAGCATGCGCAGCGTCAAAAACCAGTGGCAGGCCACTGCGTTAATTAAACGCATTTTTTATGCATATATATGCTTTTATGCGATGTGAAGCAGGTGTCCACTGCCCCCAACGTACACTGTGTGCATATGTAAATAATTTTGAGGCATTTTCGTGCTCTTCGCCATTTTTGTCGCAGGTGCTTGACGCTTCATGCTGTGTGGTCCGTCTGTTTTCCAAATTAGCAGAAAGATATTGAAATTATTAAGAGTGTTGAGTTGTGGTTTCACACGCCAATAACTTCATGTAGGTGCGTGGCAAGTATACCAATTTGATTTGGGTAATTGATAATAAACATTTTCAATGTGTTATTAATAAAATGCATAATGATTTCACATATCGATGATATGAAAAAAATTTGGGAAAAAAAACTTTACAAACGATCTTGTAGTTAATTAAACACGGTGCAGTGTACTTGTGATAATGTTTGAATGCAATGTGATTCTTGCTAATTAGTAGGGTTACAATAGTTATTGCCACTATTCAATCCTTCTGTATAATTCCAGCGACTTTGTCGAAAATTTCTTCGAATGAATAACCCTTGTGAACATTTTACTAAAATTAATCTTTTATTGAAATTAATTTAGGAGAGAATGGGACCGAAGTTCAAGTTTAGGTTCGGTAAGTTCTTATAAAAAGAAATAAATTGGTTTAGCATTAAATTGAAGGTCCGGTATATGTACGTTTTACATTTTGTTCGAAAAATTGTTGACATTTTGATGGTAGTCACTATCTGTCGCTTTGTCCTGAGGGAACACAATTCACCTTCTATTGGCCAAATCTGCCGTTTTCTGTGGACTGGCCTCTCACATATAAGTATGTAGTGCGAGTTAAGAGTTTGGTTATAAGAGAGAAGCTCATAGAAGATGACACCATGCCATTACCACCAAACACATAGCATAAACGTTTTGGCTCTAAGTTTGTCGTAAATGACCCACTGTTCATCCCCAGTAATTCATCCAACTGAAAAATAATTATTTTTAATATACTGCAAAAATTAAGAAAATGGTGGATCCTCATTATGCAGCAGATTTTACGTGGTGTCTTCCACAATTTGTTTATATTTTGCTAATGGAGAAACCGAAAGGGGTGTGTTAATATTGGAATCTAGAACTCGTATAGTTTGAAACACAGTCCTCTTGCCCTTACCTACAAGGACATTCGAATTTTCCATTATAGTTGGGTTTAACTGTAATACCATACAATATTGTTCCTTAAAAAAGGGATATGGGGCTGGAATGTTTTACTGAAATGATGGATGCCAGAGAATCACCTTTGGTTGCATAAATAACATAGACGGATAACTTAATTTGCCTTTTTTCTAACCTTCTTTAGAATTGACTTTTCATTAACTGTTTTGAAATGGAAGCATTTTCTAGTACTAATTGCAACAAACCAGAGTTTCAATATAGCACAAAAAAAATTTTTAACAGATATGATATTCCATATAGAAATTATGTGAAAATTCAAAATAGCTGCATTAGTCTTTCCGTTTTTTGTATTTTTTATTCTAAAATTAATCACAATTATGTGTTCGCTGTCTTTTACTTACTCATAGAATCGTCCGGTAAAATTTAATGATCGATAAAGTATATCAGCCTAGCTGCTCTGTGAAAGTGTATAAACATATTTAGTCCGTAAAAATGTGTGAGCTACAAAGTCTCTCAATACAAACTAATAAGCGCTGAAAGTCGTCTTTCCTCATCACCATCCACTATCCTCTGCCATAGTATCTTCGACTGCATAAGCAAATTCAACTGGTATGACGCTGCGACCAATAAGCGATACATCCATGAGCAAATACTATTAGTAGTTTACGTTTTTGGTGGCACAAGAGAAAGGCGCAACGCATTGTATTTTATGTCTTTCAATTAATTTGCAACAACATTCTTAATGCGCTGCCGGGGCATCTTGTGCACCTGGCTGCGCAGGTTAAAGTGCGACTATCGGTGCATACTTTGTCGTCGTATGGATACCCTGTCTACCTCAAAGCCCAATATCATATTCTGAACTAGCAACATTTCCCCCTATCCTACTCTAAAGCCTTTCTCCTCTTTTTTTCCGTAGAACTTAGAAGTATGCACACGATAAGATTCACGAATTAATGCCTTCCTTATTTCTGTCGTTTGCTGCATGTAACGGTTAAGAAATATTTGTGGTGTGGTCACCTCTGATTGTCGATTATCATTACTAAGCCTACTGCTTGCATATACCTTTAATCGATTATGTTGGATGATTTTGTTGCAAGCATCCGTGTGCTGCGTCGCATGTGCACAGTATTCTTGAAAATGCATTGTAGCAAGCCAAACTTATTTCCATTTGTACATATTAAACTATCGTTTTGAAGAACTTTTATATTACGGTTAATTTGTGAAAACATTTATGTTATCTAACTCATACACTGGCCGACATATCCGACAAGAGGATTGTTAGAAAACCGAAAATCATTATACATATGTTGTGTGGAATTGAGGATAATATCAAAATAATTTTATCTATTTTTGGCAATACTACATATTATTTTCATGCCACATATCAATTAAATGTTACCTGAGATTCATTCTCGCCATATGGAACAAAGTTAACCCGATGTTCCAAAATAATGATATTAATTATAAGGGAGCTAGATCCCTCTTTCGCCCAGTTTTATCCATTTTAGGCACAAATATAAACTGTAGTCAGTAGAACACTGTCTCTCATTTCCATAAAGATAACTCACACGCTGGCCGATATATGCGATATAAACTCATTCGGATGTTCAAAAATCTCTATATTATTGACCCTATTCGATCTATTACATAAATATGACATAAATAAATATAATTGTTACGAAAAGATTATGCCTGAATTTAAATTTTATATCTCACACATTGACCAATATTGTCGGTCAAAAGTCAACAATCGGTACTAGAGTACACATTTCCGGTATTTGGGGGTTTGAACAGTTTTGGTTCAATTCCATTTTCACACTGTTGGCCAATTTTTCAAAATTTTCAGCACACAGGTGCCCCTTGCTCTGCCTGTGGCGTTGAATTGGACGCTTGACCGAGTTTTACGTATGAATTTTTGCGCTTTGGGTTGGTGTTGTTGTTGTTAGTATCTCCACGGGTTGTATGGTTCGAGGTGGTTCTTATCGAAATCATCTAATAGCAGACTCAGGAAATGCGCTGTTTCGAGTCCGAATATACGAAGAGAGTTGCCAAATAAGGGGGTCTCGCGGGGCGTTAAAAGAGGTGATCAGAATCATGCGAGGACTAATTGTACTAGATAAATATAAATTTAAACCGCTTCAGTATCCAGTTTCCTCTAAATTAATTCTAGATTCTGGAGCAACTGGAGCTTTTTGCCCGCAATGGGTGGTGGTTTGACTCCAATTACGCCATTCACTGGTAGGGTTTCGATGAAGGTGTAACTGCTTCTACTGTGCATGGCGGCCATTGTGGGTCTAAAGTTTGTTGGGCCTGTAATCTGGTTGGAACTAGAATAGCAATAGAGTTGTGTCATCTCCTGGCAAACCGTACGAAAATATTTAAAGACCCTATAGTAAAATATTATAATATTTTAATATAAAAATTATAATATTTTAATATAAACATTTAACCAAAATATTGATGTCCTTTTATTTATTACATTTATATTGAGTTTATTAGTGTATTTATATAGTATATCCAACTTTGCATTCCCAAACTTATGCCACTTCAACTTCAAATATTTTATTTTCATTTGCCGGTACTACTTCTCCACGACTGATCACTATCTGTAAAATAAAATGAGACTGTGTGGCAGAAATAGTCAGACACACCCATACACTCGTATCTATGAACACCTCCATCTATCAGCATTTCGGTGCGAAAGTGCAATTGAAAAACGTGTTTGCATTTGTGCGGCTGCTTCTTCAACTCAGACTTCTTCCGCATTTTAACTACCAAAAAATATTTTCTTATTATTTCTTTTTTATGTTACAACAACACTTTGTTTCTCATTATTCCGCTTAGTTAGATTCTCACGTCAATTACTTGCAGTTACTTGGCTTTACTACGCCATTCACCGCAAGCAGCAACACTCCCTAATGCACCTTGCCCATGCGGCTATTTAAGTCTTCGTTCATTCATGCGCTCTTTCATTCTACGGTATGTATGTATTTCCCAGCTGAGTTTTGAATTTTGTTTGGATTTTCCTGTTTGTCACATTGCACAACAACAAACAAAGTAGCGCATATATTGCGTTCGCCTCAATTGTGTTGCACGTTGCTTTCCAGGTAATGGCATTCGTAACGAATTTTTCGTTATGTGCAGCACGTGCAAACAACAATTACTACATGTCGTCACTGCCATTAGTTTAGAAGTTTTTTCCCTCGTTTTCTTTTTCGTCTCTTTGTCGTTGTTCCGTTGATATTTGGCTTATCGGCGCAGTCGTTTAATTGGTTCGGCCAAAGGTCACAAATGCATTTCAGTTCATGAGCGACAGACCAAAAGGAAAACTGTTGCAAGCGTTGCATTTATGTTGTTTTTGCATATTTGTGTTGTAATTTTCGTCGATATTTCTTTCATCTGCCGTTGTTTGGATTTCAAGTATTCTAAACATTCTGATTTATTAGCCATGCAACACAGTTCCGCTGCATTTCCTTTTCGGCAACTGTGTGTCTCAGTGCTCGTGTGGGTGCTTTACGCCTTAATGGCGTGTCGAAGAGGCATAACAAGTCATTTATTCAGACAAACACCTCACTAAAGTGGACTTATTCTAATAAAGCTTGCAAACATATGTTTCTTATATGTAAATATGTGTGTTGTGGTGGGTGTAGACAACATTTCTAAGAAGTTGTGAGCATGAGTGCTACTGAGAAGTTCTTTTTTGAAAAACTTCGTATTCTGACCCTATAATTTTAATTGTTTGACATGGACTTGTTTGACTCATGTTTTCATATTTTTGAGCATCAAAATGTATTCTGACTTCACAAGTTTCCAACGATAGCAGTAAGATATCCAATTCCACTCATCGTAAAGATCACCGAATGCATTTTATGTACATATAGTACTTCAGAAATTCAAGCGTGTACTAAACATGAATGATTATTTTGTGAGTTTGACACAGATATCACCGACAGTTATACAAGTATAGAAAAAAAGTATTTCGGCGAATGGAATTTGGCGTGAAATTTAAATTAAAAAGTCTTACTATTTTTTGCCCATAAAGTTTAAAATATGCCCCCTCTTTTATCAACAGCATCCTCGGGCTCATGTTCTCCACACTATGAATGACAGAGACTGGCATAAAACCAACATTAGTTAGCCAAAGGTCGACTCACTGGGAACTGATAGAGCATAATCTCTTGAACTGTCTGCAGTTGGTCTGAGAACACTTCTTTAAAACATATTTCCTGCATTTTTTTATATAAAGCAAGCAAAACATTCACCATTGCTCAACTGTGCAAGAGACGCGTTGGCCACGGCGAATTAATGAAGATAAATACGCATTAAGTTCAGCGATTTTTTTGTTGTCCGGATGGATGAAAACACTTTGAAAGTATTCGACGCAGTACCACTATCCACTAAGGAGCATAAAAGGACCTTATATTTTGAATTAAGAAGAAGAAGAAGCATATTTCAGTTTACTAACGGCTCAAAGCATACTTCATACTTAAGAATATATCAATACTGATGGTTAGTATCATTCACAATGCAGAATAAAAGTCTTTAACATATTTTAGCATGGCATTTAGATTAGTATCCGTTATTATATAATTGTATATTAAATTTCGGCGTAAGTTCTTTGGTATATCCTTTCATCTCTGTCCGTTCAAATTTCTTTTGTGTTCCGGCATTCAACGACATCTTAATACATATACTCCGTGTAAAGTTTTTTTGTACGCTTTGACATGTTCAATATAGGTGGCATCTTTTTGCGGCATAGATCACTCAGAACTTCACTGCACTTAAAACAATTACAAACCAGAGATGGCAAACAATTGCTGCTGGTGCCAAGCTCATGGCAAGGCTCTCCTATATTCCTGTAACAAACCATGCGAAGCTCGCAATCTGTGCGGTTCATATTCAAGTTGAATGCGCCTAGAGAGATTAGAAATTAACAGTCACTTATTAGATTTGGAAGGTTCGAAAATTTAGATTGTGAACTCACCATTCGCACACTCTCTGGGATCCACTGAATTGCCGGGCTCACACTCATTGGGTGAAAAAGAAGGGCTTCAATTTATAAAGTAAGTAAGCTTTTGTAAAATAATTGCTACCGATAATACATAAAATAATAATACTCACATTCCTTGTGTGGAACGTTGCATAGAAATCAATATGACTACCAGCAGCCAACTTAATTTAGTTACCCAGTACATATGCGAACGCATGTTGAAATTTGGTTAAAATAGCCGCACTGGATGTTGCTGCCTCACGAGTGGAGCAACGTTTGATAATTTTCCATTCAGTTTGAATATCCTTTTATAGCTTGGTCCTAGTCTTAACTTTCTGGCTTTACGGTCAAAGTTGAATTAATTCAAATTTATGAGAAATAGAAAATACTTAAGTAATTATACATTCAAAGGCACTTAGGCGTAAAATGAAATTATCAATGGTCAACAACACTTATCTGCCATAGCAAAGGTGAGAGGAATTATTTTAAGATTGTAATTTGAATATTACTTATTGAAATTTGATATAAATAAACTATGCATTAATACCAGTTCTTTGGCAAATGTATATATTTAAATTAATATTGGTATTCGTATTAGTGATGGGATTGAAATTAGTTTTAACATTGGTATTGTTATTGGTATTGGTTAAGGTAATTGGACCGATACTGAAAGTAGTTTTGGTATTGGTAATCTTATATGCATTTGTAATGGTAAACATAGCGGCAAATTAAAAGAGGTATTGCTTATTATTCGGCCAGAAATATGTATATATAGCAACCTACGAAGAGGTATTGCGTATTGCTATTGCAATTAATATGGGTATTGGTATTAGTATTTAGTTGATAATAGTATTGGTGTTGGTATTAATGGTGGTGTTGGTATGGGTATTGATTCAGGTATTGGTACTGGTATTGCTATTGGTACTGGTATTGGTATTGGTATTGGTACTGGTATTGGCATTTGTATTGGTATTGACATTGGTTAAAGTAATCACATGTGGATAGAAATTGGTATAGATATTGCTAATGTTATTGGTATTGGTACCAGTGTTGTTATTGATTTTGATATTGGTATTGGTATTGATAATGATTTCGGTATTTGTATTTGCATTTGTTATTGCATTTGAGTATACTCTGAAAATATGTTACAAAGGTAATTGAGATGACGAGAAATGTCTGTAGATTCATCTGCTTTCACATATCTTAATATAGCATGATACAGGAGTTCCAGTTAAAATTCTGAAATAATCGTCCCTAATTCCAACATAACGATTAAGTTTTAATCTACATAAGTAACATTTTGCTACAAATTCTTCATCCCTATAAACTCAGTTGCTTTAATATGTTCACCCCATTGACCTACAGCGTCCACTTGTTCATTGCTTACGCAAAAATCCGCGTCTTACACTTCATTGAACAATAAGTAGCGGTCAAGGATAAGATGATGACAATGAAAGTATGGCCGGCAGAAACTGTTATTGATTGAAATTCACGGCTGATTAAATTATTCAAAAGTCAAGAGAAACATTTTGAATTATTAATTAGAAAATTGTATAAATTATTAGAAAAAGATGTGAGTGAAAACCACTTGAGAGAACTATAAAAAGAAATGGAGGAAAAGTATCGAAAGCATAAACAGCTAAGCTAAACTAGCTAAAGCAAAGCGTATAGTCACACAAACGAAAGTTTCAAGTTCAAAGTTCAAAGTTGTGCTTCGAAAGAAATATACTGAAAATGGCGTCTTATTACAGAGCATGAACACTCGTCGATTGGTTCACCAAGCTGAGCTTAACATTGATTTTGTTTATGGCTTTGCGACAAAATTTAATACAAGCGCAGTTCGTATATAGAGTATTATTAGAGATTATTTTCTATTGAATGAATAATAATTTATTGTCTTAACTTTTATTTTGAAAGAAAATCATTTGGTCCGTCCATTAATTGCGGTCCAAACAGCGTGTATCCTGAAATTTGCAAACATGGTAAGTTGGCTATTTATATACAGTTTTTTAGGGTTATAAGAGCTTGATTTTTAATTTGATTTCTCTTTTCATAGGCAGTTTCAGTATAAACTTTAACCTTGAATTCTGCCTTCCACGCACATTATGTCGCAAGGGCGTGGGTGAGGTGTGCCGCGAATATGGCGGAAGTAGCGATTGTAAACTGGGTTTGTACTGCAACTGTTACCACCGCTATAGTGAAAATCCCGAAATGTGGCCATTTTTTGGGAACGGCATACTAGATCTGAATACTAAGAACTAGATAACGCAAATATAAACTTCGGTTTTAGACACTTTTATGTACACAATAGTTTATACGACTCAGCAGCATTAGTATGATTCATTATTTGTACTTATAGTTAGTTTATACAAAAGTTGTATTAGTAAAGTAAGAACTTTGGATAACTTAGGCATTAATATAGTTTTACATTCAGCTTTCTACTGGATGAGAATTTTAAAATATTAATAAAGTTCTTTGAATTTATTTAACATATTAAAATTATAGAGAAAATACGAACAAAAATAAGAGAAAATATTGAAAATCGCTTGGCGGTGCTTTAATATGTTCTTTTTACATTGTAAAAAAATATTTTGAAGGATGTTTATTAAATTTAATATAATTTGATTTTTATTTAAAATAGTTTTTCAGATTATTACAAATTTGTATAAGACACTTTTTCCTATTTTTTAAAACGTGTCTGTTAGTAAAAAACATTTTTCTTAATATCCGAATTAAATTGACTAAAACTGCTAATACTCTTATTGATGATTTGTAATCACTCAAAAAATTTCGAAAGGTGCTGTTTCAAGAAAAATGTTTTTCAAAAAAAACAAAACGCTCATATTACGAAACTATTTGTCGGACCAATAAATCGACTTTTAGAAATTTTTATTATTTTTAATTAACTTTTATTATTAATTAAAATGCCCTAGTACAACAGGCAACGTTTTACTAGTACGTTCCATCTGGCGGTTCATTGAGTTGATTTGCGCAACGTCAATTATAAATGCATGGTACATTCACAAGAAGTGGGGTACCAAGCAGTACGATGTATTAAAATTTAGAGAAATTATTATAGATGGGCTCCTAGATGAGATGCCTACAATACCGCAAAAACCCAAAAGAACTACACATTTTCTTCAGAAATATCCTGGAACTGCAAGAAAGTCACGGAAACGATGCCATGAATGTTATAAAACATTAGCTGCTCAACGAGGCCAAAGTTTTGCTGCAAGGAGAGCTAAAAAAGTTACAACGTTCTGCCAATTTTGTGAAAATCAACCACCACTTTGTTTAAAATGTTTTAAAAACACTCACAAATATTAATAAATATATTTAAAAATTTGTTTTGGTATCAAATAGTTATATTTCATTTAACAAAAAAAAAATTCTGAATCAAAGCCAGCGTCCTGAACGTCCTGAACGTGTTAATATTCTGCAATAATCACAGCGAACTGTTACCACCAGCAACATTTTAAAAACAGAGAATGTTAAAGAATAACATTTACAACAGAGAATGTTAAAGAATAACATTTTCACTAAAAAATGTTAAAACAGAGAATGTTAGAGAATGACATTTTCTGGTTCATGCCGAAACACATTTTCTGCATTAACCAGAGAAGGTTAATTTTTTGTTAACATGCGCTAAAAATGTTAGTTAACAATCGCTGCTGTTGTCGGTAACTTTGGCATTTAACATAACAGCCGAATGCTAACATACAACTAGCATTCACAACTCATGCACTCGCATCAATATTTTCTATTTGCCTCTCTAATTAACAGTGAGAGCAACTGCTCACCGGGCTTTGCACCTGTTAATCCAAAACGAATCAAGCAATCGACCAGCTAATAGTCGAACTTGTTGGTCAAAAAGCCAATCAGGCAACTATCCAACTAGCCAGCGAACCTACCATTATCAAACGCAACTAACAGACAATTCAGCCAGAGAACATAAATAGTTTCTCTGTCTGTACCTCTCATCAACCTGTGCTCAGCGCTGCGTCAAACATTCGCTTAATTTTTGCTGTTTGCCATTATTCCAATGCCATTGCATTCCGCCGGCTTTTCAGGTGTTGTATTTACGCCAGTTTGGTGTATCTCTCGATGTTGACGCGATTCAGTGTTGAACGAACTTTTGTTGCGTCCAGTCAATGTGAATCGGGAACGCTGCCTACCGTTTAAAGGGTGGGTAGTGTACTTATGTGTATACGCTCTCAGCTTTGTCGTCGTTGTCGTGTTTATCCGGGGCCTACGTTACTCGCTTGGGCTTATTGTTGTTTGCGTGTTTGCTCGCCGGCTTGCTTGTTTGGGGCAGGTCTGCAGCAGTGAATTGAAAACAAGTTTTGCACCCCAACTTCAACGCGTCCGCCTAGGTGGTAGGTGTTTTGGACTATCGTCATTGTCGTTGTTGTTGTTCGCTGATTGCACGCAGCTCGGTTTACCTGCGCCTACTGGTTGTCGCTCGCACGCGCTCTGAGTTCGGTGTATGCAATTTACTCGTTCTTTGCTTGTTCTCTTGCTGCTACAAATTCGTCAGTGCACTCGCGTTTGTACATTTTATTTGCATCGTTTGTGTTGTTGCAATTGTTGTTGACGTTATTGCTGCTAGCTTACAAACTGAGCCTTTTCGGTAGGGCTGCTGTTGTTGTTTCTACTGCCGCTACTACTGCTGAGCTTTGTGTTTTGTTCAACAGGTGAATTCAATTGAATGGAAAAGTGTCGCATTAGCTTAGTTGTTTCTGGTTTTGCTTTAAGTTGGCGGGCCGTAAAATATGCCTATTCATAAGAAAATTAATGTGTATTGTGCTTGTGTGGGTGTGCGTGTATTTGTTGGTGCAAAAGGTAATGGGATTAAAGCACTTGGTAATCTGAGTAGTGTTTTGGAAGTAAATCTCAACTTGTTAGTGGCAAAATATCGTTTGCGAACAAAAGTGATAAGAGTTCAAAACAAAAATTGTACGCAACAAGAAAAAGTGATGACAATAATCAAATATAACACATAAAAAACAATAACAAAATATGTACAATATAAATATGAAGTTTTATTTTTAACTTGCTCGCATTTCTAATTATGTATTTAAAGGCATGAGTTTAGAGGAAAATAATATTTTTGAATATCACAGAGAAAATCGTTGTTAAAGATTTTAAGCATAAAATAAAACTTAAAAAAATAATTCTAAATGTTGAAACTGATGAAAAAATTCAAATTTTGATTTTTCACTCACTTACTAAAAAATCATCGCTAAATTTGTTTTATGAAATAAAAAAATAAAATAAATTTATTTTACGAAAAAAAAAATTCAAAAAGATTCAAGTGGGGACTTTTCTTTGCGAATTGCTTACTACTTCATATTCGTATAACTGTTTATTGTTAGTGGCTAAAGAGCTTTTAAAATATTATATAAAGGTATAAAGTGATAACAAAAAATTTATAAATTTTGCAAATACGAGAATTTCGGCTTATATGCAAAGATTCATTATTTTACGATAAAACCACGGATTTTGCATATTTTATTTAAACAATTGGAAAATTGAAATTCAAAAAAAAAAATTAAAAATGGAAGACTTAAGAAATGTAAAATAAATTTAAATCAGTGAAAACAGAGAAATAAATAGATCAAAGGGTTAAAATATATAATTTAAGCAATTAGAAAATTCAAATTAAAAATAAAAAAATAAGAAATAGATAAGAATAAGACTTGAAATCTTTAAAAATTTAAAATTATATTTTTTTGTTTTGAGCGTTATTGGTTGAAGAAGTTTGTTTTCAAAACGCAAACTAAAAGTTTGTTTTCAAAACACTTTATAAATTTTGCAAACACGATTACATTGACTTCTAAGCTAATATTAATTTTTATGTGTGAAACGCAAAAACTATATAAATTGCAAACCAACTACTTTGAAAAAAAAATAAATATTAAAAATAGAAAAATTAAAACAAACTAAAAATAATAAACGAAATAATAAACAAGATAAAAAAATAAAATAAATAAAACTATTCAGAAATGTGTGTATTGCATTAATAAAAATATTGGCTAACCAATTTTCATTATGAGCATAAAAAGGATACAAAAATAATTATATTTATCCCGTATAAACTAAATATTGAATTGATCCAAACTTACGACTTCTGGTGTTCGTAAAATGGTACGAAAACTTATTATTAAAAATTGGTTATATTAACAAAATATCAAATATGATGAAAATCCGTGCATATAAATTTTAAATTTTTCCACCATATAGAATCTATAAAAAAATTTAAAACAAATATTTCTAAGTCTGCTGTCATATTTCCTTAAATCGATAAACCGACTTATTGTGTTCTTATTTTAACCAAACCCAAAAACCATGAAATAAAATAGCAGTAGGTTCAGATTCGTATATACTTGTATATTATTTTCATAATTCTAACACTTAACTGTTTTTTACAACAATTTTATGACAATCATTCAGATAATATTTCAAGCACTTTTAAATAAAATTTTAATGATAAAAAACAGTAATACAATGAGTCCTCTACTTATGTTTTCTCTATAGATGGCTACTTTCTGAATGCCGCTGCTACACGCTACAATGACCCACTTTACAACAATCCAAGAAAAAAAAATCACTGCACAACTGCCTTTCTCCCAAGGAAAATAAACCAAATAAATTGCACATTTACCAATACATTCCAATAAGAAAATCGTTGCACTATACTAATGAATAAGCATAGCATTTTATGTAACATTAGTTTTTTCGAGATTTTGACAGCTTATTTGTAGCTTTACCGCTCCATCGCCAACCATTTGCAACTTAAGCTATACTTGAAATAAAGAACAATTAGCAAACTACTCGTCGGTGGCGTCGGCGGCGGTAAAGATAACTGACAACATAACTAAATTGTAGAATTCCATGAAATCATTCAAAAGTGAAATTTTCCTTTTCTTTTTTTTTTGTTCTCATTTGCTCCTTCATTCACTTTCAGCTTTCGGAGTTGACTGCTTTTCACATTCAGTGCAGTCTATCTGGTAGTTGATTTGGCGGTCACTCCGTCATTGTAAGTAATAAGCGGCCAGTCAGAATTCTTTGTGTATCATTACTGCTGATCTCTTTCATATCCACATATAGGCGTATGTGAAAGTGTTATTGAGTGTGAACTTGAAAAGGAACTTGCTGAACGCGCCTTTGTGCCAGTTGCTTCATTCCACCATCTTTTCAAAATATTTGATTTTTTTTTCTCAATTTTTATAAAGACTGACGGTATTTGTATCGAAAGTTATAAATTGTTTAAGAAAATAATAAACAAAAATTTTAATATATAAAAAGGCGAAGACTGTTTTTTAACTGTGAATGTTAAGAAATTATGAGAAAAATTGATAATAAGGAAATCGAAGGAAGTGAAACCTAAAAACAAAACATTAAAATAAAATAAAAAATTTTAATTACAATAAAAGAGTTGCATATTTTACAGTAATATATGTATGAGAACTCTAAAAATATTAAACCTTAAAAACTAAATAGTTTTTCAACATTTTAAGCCCCAATTTGACTTGACAGCGCAAGTTCGTGTCTTAAGTCTTTTATATTCTCACAACTTTCGCGTGACTCAAGCACGGTAGTGCTTGAAAGCCCAACAAGAAAACAATAAATAAGTAAAATTAGACAGAAAAGTAAGTAGAAACTATAACGGCAAACAAAAATAAAAATAGTGGCGAGAAATCGGAAAATATCCGCAACCCGTCTACGCAGCGCCAAAGCAACGCGCATGCGTCAGACAATTTGCACGAGCCAACAGCCAACTAAACGCTGCAAGCTAATGACATTTGCAGCATGGCGGTTCGAGACACTGTTATGGCCACTGGTCGCTGCATGTCGCCGTTTCGTTTGCTTTCTAACTGGATGTGGGCTTGTGGCAGGCAACGCAACTTATTTGCTATTGAAGGTGTTCGTACGCGCTTTCTAACAGTATATGCGTGCATTCGATAAGTGTGCAAAATCAGCACCTAACAGAAATAACAAAGAAAGACAACAAAACCATTATTGAACATATTGTCGTTGAGTCTGTGCGGCGGCTGCTCTTTCTTCTTCTTCATCTTATCTGCACCGACCAACTTCAGAAAACGCTATCAAGCCTTTATATTTTTTGTTTGTTTTGCGGTTATTGTTAGTGCCACAAGCATTGCCGTAAGCACTTTATTATCATTTATTTGCATTGTTTTTCTCTCAACCGCCATTTTTGCGCTGCCGGCTGCTGCAATTGTTTATCAGCCGTTTTTCTAGTTGGCGGCGCAATAGTTGACCTCATTTCCTTAGGCCACCATTTGGCTGCTGCTGCGCCGCCGGTGCTCGTGCCGCTTTTGTGCCGTTAACCAAAAACCGGCTTCACGCGGCGGCAAAAAGCATTGTAAGAACAGCTGTGGTTGCACAGATGCCCAAGCATTGCAAGCGGATTTCGTTGCCACAGACTGCCACATAGAGTCATAAAGAAATTCATACAAACATATTTATAAACCGCATAATAATGCAAACCAAGAGCGTTTCAACGCCGCAGTGAGTTCTCTTTGCTGCCGCGTTTCTTTCTACCACCCCTCACTAGACACTCAGTAGACACTGCTGCAGCGCTGTCACGTTGTCGCAGAAGTTGCCAGACAACTTTTACTTAACTGCAGTCAGTATTTTGCTAATTTTTCCTGCAATTTTATTTTTAAAAATTTTTTGTTGGTTTTCAAGTTTTTAAGTTGCAATTTGGTGTATTTCTCATACTCTCCTCAAGCGCTGACAACTTCGTTCCACTGTTGCAAATTTCGCTATTTTCGCCATTCTCATAGCTTATTTCGATACGGCCACACCGCGTGGATGTCTGGCTGTCACACATTAAAGAAATTAAAATTTTCATAGCAAGTACAAAATATTGATATTCATGGAAATGTGATTTTCGCCTTTACTCTTGCTTGGAGAAAAGTGAAATTTGTTGTTGAGTAAATATGTTTTTCTTCTTGCTAATTCTTCCTGCCTTACCAATAACAAGTTTTATCAGAACTTGCGGCTGTTGTTGCATTATGTTGTACAATTTTGCAAATAGCTAAACTCATTTTCGGGCACAATGCGTCGTTCATCTTCACAGACGATCTACTAGTTCCAATTTGAGTAATGATATCTTGTCCATTTCTAACTTCAAGTAGTTCCCACTTCATTTTAGTAGTTGATAATTTGCCTGCTAGAAATTAGTGGTTCCAAATATTCACCATGAAGTTAGGAAAATGAGCTTGATTGTTGTTATCAGTGCTTATTTTATCAGTAACATTTGCTGACTTCTTTGTCTACTAAGAGTGTAAAATCTCAGAATTACTGAAAATATATTATTTTTTGTTGATTTTTTGATATCTGACAGAGAAGAAGTAACAGCAATTTATTTAAATAATCAAAATTGCCAAAAGATTTTATCAAAGTGGCTTACTTTCCTTTTAAAAGCGACAAAACTTAATAAGCCAATACTTCTTTCACTACTTTAATGAAGCAAGTTTTAAGTGCTGGTATGTGATATATCTTCATTAAGATATATGTATAGCATAGAGTTGGACTAAAAGCTCTCATGATTAATTGTCACCATTTATTGAATTCATTCGAAAAAATAATATAGAATTTATGTACAGTCGAAAAAACTCTGTTGTAATTTGAGAAAAAGAATTGAGACAAATTATACCTCAAAACATCTTAAATTCATTACGAACTATTTTTTGCTTTGACAACAGAAATTTTTGAGCACCTTTTATCTTGCAAATGGCGCCAGACAATTAAGAGTCGTCTATTTTCTTAACTACCTTACGTAATATGTGTGGCAGTGTGTCTGTATATATGTATAGAAAGACTTCTAGGTATAAAAATTATTAATGTGTATATAAAAGACCTGCTGTGCGTGATAAGTATATTACCAAAGAAGTAAATTTCTATTTAAATCCATATGTATGTATCTTAGTATGTAATGTATAACGGTTGTGACTGAAAAGAAAAATTATAAATAAGAGATTGTGAAGAATATGAATGGGATTCGGTGAAAACTTTAATGCATACATAGCTTCATATGTATATCATAAAGCATCAGTATGCATTAACAAGTAAAGACCATTTTCTTGCCATTGAACTTTTGATTTATTTTCGAATAACTTACTTAAAGCTTAATTTAATTCCTTTTACTTATAAATATTTTCTTTCATTGCAGCCGCTTGTCATCATTATATTTGCAATAAAATATATGTACGTCATAAAATACATAAATATAGTCAGTGTTCGGTTGTGAAACTTAATCAAAATAAGTATTCAAATCTCGTAAAATAATTATCATCTCTGCTGTCAGCCGTCGCGAATGTCTCTTACTTATATAAATATATTTTCGTACAAATGGGAGTGCAATAGTGAATAAAAAATGGAAATAAATAAAATAGTGTTTGTCAAAATGTTCAAGTGTGCTTAAAATAACAAACAAACAGACTACAACAACACATGCCTTCTGGATTAAATGCTGCAACTACAATTATATATTTCATGACTTCTGGTGAGTGTATATTAAAATTTAAAAATGACAATAAAATTAGAATATATGAATGTGCTTTTATGTGTTTATCTGCCAATATCACATTGCCGGCAGAAATAAACGTATATATGTGTGAATAAAAACATATGTAGGATTATTTATTTAGATTCTTGAAGGTTTTATGGCTTTCATCATTTCCTGTTTTTAGTGAATAGTGAGCAAAGAATATGCAAATTAGGATGCTCAACCGTTTTCAGATAGCACCCACATCAATTTATTTTATTTAGTACTCAATTATTCATATTTAGTACTCGTTTTGCTGCTAGATTACGTAACTTAATAAATACTAGTACTTAACTTTACAAAACGTATACAAATGAAAATGAGATTTTTTATTTCTGTTATTTGCGACAAAATGGTTTCGTAGAAATTTACTGCTTCAGTGTGTATAATTAAAAAATATATTATATTAAAGAATTAATTTATTCAGTATAATCCCGAAATTTCGTGATTTCACAGTTTTGGAATGCCGAAAATTTTCGGCATTACATATGAATTTGATTATAATAATAAACCTTATGATTTAATTACATAAATTGTATGAAAATACCTTAATAATTGAAATTATAGCTTCGGGATCCCGAAAATTTTCGGTATTATGCATAGGTATAAATTGTAATGCAAGTAATGAGAATTTAAATATAACTCAAAGGCATCACTTTTTTATAATGAATTTAAATTTGTTTTCTGTATTCAAATCCGGTAATTTCAGAATTTCGGGATTTTGAATAGACAGTTTTGGGATCCCAAAAAATTTGGAGATTATATGTATATGAATATTACATAAAACAATTATTAATTTGCTTTCTTTAGTATAAAAGTTAATAGTATACAAATTGAAGAATCCTAAATATAGGCAACAAAAGATGTCGATAATAATGGTCTAGCGAAGTCGTGCACCTAACGTTTAATCTTTTTTTTTAATTTTGGGATTAATTTATTTAATTTATTGCATTTAATAGCATACAATTTTGAAAAACAATGTCAAGATTTTACCTAAAGCGATGCGTGCGGGATTCAACTACTATAGTACCGCTCTGTTGACAAACAGCTGATGACGAATTTATTAATTCCAAAATTCGCAAACAAAACCAAAGTTAATTAACTCCACAAAATAAACCAAAAATATAATAATTATAAATTCAATTAAGCTAAGCGCGAAATAGAAGTGGCAAGCAAGGAACTGGAAAAATTGAATGCCGTCAAAAGAGCACGGGCATCACGTCACAGCTGTGCCGCTTATTTCCTACACTCAGTCAATGCGATCGCCAGCGGGTGATTATAGTGCTTGCCAAAAGTGCTCATCCAAATCGCGTCTCTTGCGGATTTTGCATATCTTGATTGTTTCTCAACTTCAAAATTATTTTTCATTTGCTTGATTTGTATTAATTTTTCTTAAATCGAAAAACACCTTAAATATCCAGTTTGAAAAATAGATATGAAAATTGGTGATTCTGAAAATTTTATTTTTTTTATTTTTTTGTTTGCATTTTTTTCTGGTCTTTTCTCTACACTAGTGCTAATGATGACTTATGTATATTGGCCTTCAAAATTTCATATATGCAATATTTTATCTGGAAACAAATTTATTTATATTGAGAAAATTTAACAAAAACTCAAACTAGTTTTTGTTGTTGTGCAATATTAGCTTTGGGTGTTCGAATTATATTTACAAACTTGTTTTCTGCGCCATAAAGAAGCTGTTTCACAAGCGGCTGCTGAGACAAGTGCTTACGTGCGAAAGCTGTCGAAGATGAGCAATAAGATGGCTTTTTTGAGAAGATGGCTGTTTTAATTTTTGGTTGTTATTGTTTTATTTTTGTTATACTCTTTATTCAAAATCAATTTAAATTTGTGCTCCGGCGCCTTTTCAATCGTTAAATGATTTAAGTAGCCTCTATTAAGCGTTAAATTGTGCCACTTGTTTATGGTTTCGCCCACAAAATATTTCTTCGCTATACATATGTTTGTAAAATGGTTCCTACTTTGGCAATTAAATCTGTTTTAAGTACAACGAAGACCATTTTAAAGACGCTAATCACTCTATTTAGAGATGGTTAGTGTAGAAGTTGGTGAATTTGGTTGGTTAACTGAGCTGAATTCTAAGCACAGATGTTTTCCAGAAAAGAGGATTAACCTGATACAAGTTTTTAAAACAAATCAAAAATTAGAAGTAAAAAAATTCAAGAAATAACTCTGAAAATTTTTAGATTATATATGACATTCATGTTTTCCAAATTTTGACAGCTTATTTGTAGCTTTACCGCTCCATCGCCAACCATTTGCAACTTAAGCTATATTTATAATAAAGAACAATTAGCAAACTACTCGTCGATGGCGTCGGTGGCGGTAAAGATAACTGACAACATAACTAAATTGTACAATTCCATGAAATCATTCAAAAGTGAAATTTTTCTTTTTTTTCTCTTTTTTGTTTGTTTGTGTATTTGCCTTTCTTTATTGTTTGTTCTCATTTGCTTCTTCACTCACTTTCAGCTTTCGAAGTTGACTGCTTTTCATGTTCAGTGCAGTCTATCTGGTAGTTGGCGGTCACTCCGTCATTGTAAGTAATAAGCAGCCACTCAAAATTCTTTGTGTATCATTACTGCTGATCTCTTTCATATCCACATATAGGCGTATGTGAAAGTGTTATTGAGTGTGAACTTGAAAAGGAACTTGCTGAACGCGCCTTTGTGCCAGTTGCTTTCAGTTGCTTCATTCTATCATCTTTTCAATATGTTTAATATTTGATTTTATAAAGACTGGCGGTATTTGTATAGAAAGTTATAAATTGCTTAAGAAAATAATAAAAAAAAACTTTAATATGTAAAAAGGCGAAGACTGTTTTTTAACTGTGAAGGTTTAGAAATTATGAGAAACATTTGATAATAAGGAAATCAAAGGAAGTGAAACCTAAAAAAAACATTAAAATAAAATAAAAATTGTTAATTACAATAAAAAAAATTGCATATTTTACAATAATATATGAAAACTCTAAATATATTAAACCTTAAAAACTAAATAGTTTTTCAACATTTTAAGCCTTAATTTCACTTGACAGCGAAAGTTCGTGTCTTAAGTCTTTTATATTCTCACAACTTTCGCGTGACTCACCTCCATAAGATATTGCAAATTATATTAATTTCATCTTAATTTGACTTGACTCTGGCAAAAGTTGCCTTAGGATTAATTTATGACCCAACAGCTGACGTTTTGATGCTTTCAACAGCTGCCCGCGTATAGCATTCTGCTAAGTTAGTCGGTAGAAAGCAAAACAGTTAATAAAGTATAAATTTTACTAGATATATGCAAGTATGCAATTAAAACAGACTCTTTGAAAGCGCTGTTCATAGTTCACAGAAACAATATATTGTAAGCGCGTAAGTAAGCTTACACAATGCGCCAATCAATATTTTACAGTTTGGCAGGTAGCCGCTGACAGCTGCGAACTTATCTAATTGTTTCATTGTTTCGATCCAGAAACCAGTCGGATTGATTATTTTGCAACTTCATACTAAATATTTTAAAATCTTTGAAGCAAATTCACTGTAAACTGATGCAAAAATGTACTAAAGTGCATTAAAAATAAATCTTTGAAGTGCACTAAGTGGAATATTACCGTTTGAAAAACCATAATTAGTTGCTAAAAGGTTTTCAGTAGACATATTATAATAAAGCAGAACTCAGATTCAGAAAGTTTCTAAAAATTATTCCATGAAGACTTTTTTTTCATTTCTTCATTTTTTAATCCAATATTTTTTTGTAGAAAATATTTTAAAAATTGGCAACGTTATTCAAAAATTAAAAAATATATATATTTATATTTGCATCAAAGTTCAATTGATTGTCCGGTATCGTAATATAAAATATATCTCAAAAATTGAGTAGAATAAAGGTTCAAATATATGGCAAAGCTGTTAAAAATAAAAAAAAAAAACATTACGTATGAATGAGGATTTGCTCAAATGTACTGACATTTAAATAATTTTTTGATTTTTTTTAAATTTACTTATAGTTATATTAAGGTATAAACCCAGTTTTATATCGTAAATAAAATTTACATAAATCAAAATGCTCAAATATTCAGATAGAGTAATAAAAATTTTTAAAATAAATTTTCATAAAATAAAATGCCATATACGTAAAACGTAAATAAATAGTCTTTTGTGAATCATTTGCTGAAATATACAATTTCATTAATTAAATGGCAACTTTATGGTAACCTTGTTCAAAAAAAAAAATAGTTATATTAGGGTCAAGGTTCGGTCAAGTATTTAAACCGCTGTTATAACATAAGATAATGAAAAAAATACTTGAAATGAAATTATTAAAGGTGGCAATGCCTGTCAAAACATTTAAATATTATTATTTTAAACTTTTTATTATAAAAAAATATTTTCTAAGTGTTGGCAACCATGGTTGAAGGAAACTTTACTAACATTTTTCGATCCTTGTCTACTTTGCTTTATGCAGGTGTATGAAATGCATTATTTTAAATTAATTAAAAATTTTAGACAAAAAACCAACTCAAAAATATTTCATTACCACCATGTTTTTTAAAATCCTTTAATGTGTTACTCCTATTATATAATTTTGTTTGTTTTATCAATTTCATTTGGAATAAATGGCAATCGTATTAAAACAGTATTTGAGCTCTTAGCACGCTTAAATATACATAAGGTAGTTCACTTAAAGTAATTTCTCAAATCACTAAAAAAACGATTTTTATCACTCTAAACTAATTATATATCTGAACTGAACGACTATTAATTGAGCAACAACAACAAAATATGTCAAAAACTAAAGCTATCTTCCAAACTTTGCACTCACATGCGGCAAGTCTTTCCAACTTTTATTCTAATTAGCTAAGGTTTTCTAAACATTGCTCCTCATTAACGGCGGCAATAAGAATAAATACTTGACAAGACAATGGCAACTAACTGACTTGTAGAAAAACATGGAAACAGCGTAATTGTGGGAAAAGCTGAAACAGTTCACCGCTACCGGCAACAAACACCGGCGCTTCGGCCGACTGCACTCAGTACAGGAGCGCCAAAAGTATATTTGTATGTGAATATTTAATGTGGCTCAACGCCTACCGATTGTTTTTTAGTCCTAGTCAGCTTGCTGGCCGCATAGTCATTGGCCACAACTAAATAACTAACAAACATTTGCTCACATACAAACAGACATATTTCGTTGGTAATTTACAAATATAATCACATTGAATTGTTGAGGGTGTTTAAATGTTGGCATTTTTTTTTTAATATTTATCATTTTTCATTTTATTGACTGCCATTAGAGTCTAAAACAGCAAGCGCCAGTTTTATTGTGTGTTTTCACGGTTACTGATTTCTTCACAAAATTTTCTATTTTTTCGTGTAACGGCTGCTTAATAGAAGCTTCATTTATAGTATGTTGTTAGCTAAACTGCTAATTAGTCTACTGTAAATTGGATATAATCATCATATCTGATATGTGAAAGTTGCTATAAAAATTGTTTTTGTGATATATATTTTGTAATAGAAAAAAGTCGGGGTTTGACTGATTTTTCTGCTAAAAATAAATCTTCTTGTTAACTTTTATAAATACTTAACAGGCACCTCTCAGTTTCAAATATTTTTATAATTCTGACCATACATACTCACCACATTCAATAACTTTTTGATATGTACATTTTTTTACAAGAACAATATTTAACCTCTGTTTGAAATAACACTTGTTGAAACAAGTTATTAATGCTCGTAACCTGTCCCACTGTATTGGTTTTAAAGTTAACACCATTGAGATTCAAGCTTTTCTAAATACAGTTTATTAATAAAATAATACAGATCTTTATGAATCGTATGAATAGAATTCTAATCGAAGGATTTTGCCGCTGGTTTTCATTAAAATGTATAACTGTTGTTTACACTCACGTTGTAAATAAGAAAAGGTGAAAGTGAAATATTGAAAAATTTCTGTAAATTTTCGCTTTTCTCAGATTACTCAAAATATATATAGTCTCACAATATCAATCATTATCATCATAAATGTAGGCAGCGTTCTAAGTTTTATGAAACCTTAAGCAAAGACGAAGTGTTTTCTATATTTAATCACAGTAATAAGTGTAAACTTCAATTATTTTAGCCAAGATATGCACCCATTTTGCTTATTTGCAACTTTTCAGCCTATTTTGTTTTGGATAATCTCAAAATCAAAAAAATTTGTGTGCCAGTTATAGGTTGAGGTTATGAAAACCCGGTTATAATTTTTTCCATAAGTAAGAAAATCCCTAACGAATATAAATATTACTTCAAAATCTTTAGTGATTTTGGTTATTTTCATCACCTGTTTTGATGGAAGACAAATCAACTAAAAAAAGCGAAAAAAATACCACCCTAATGTTTCACTATAATATCTTTTGTTGGTACGTGTTTAATATGTAATAGATATCATTTGAGTATTATTTTCAACACATATTCCGATTTGATATTCATAAAACCATTATTTGTAACCTTAGCTGCGCTCGATCTGTCAATGCAACCCTGCTACCATTATTTAATAAACCGAGCTGTACAATCAATACATCTACAGAGATGTGCTATTGCAACAAAAAATCACGAATTGCTGTGCTTTTATTCAATTGTGCATGCAGTGAACTTATGAATTGCTTTTGTTGCACTTTTTCTACTCGCCTCTGGCTTCCTTTGTATGTCGCTTACCCGCAACAATTCCAACCACTTTTAATTGACCTTAAAATGTTTCAGCATTTTGTGATCACAAAAGGCAAGCCAAACAAAATTGGCATAGAAAAAATGCCGGCGAAGGAAAATAGCTCCTCTCAGCTACCGCAGAACACAGGTGAACACGCTGCGCACTGCGCTGAGCCTTGGCTTCACTTCGTGGCTGCGAATTTTTATGACTTGTTTGCGCGCGTCGCTTTGTGGCTGCCACATATATTTTATTGGCTGCACGTTGCAACTTGAATTTAGGTCGCGCGCTTATTTGTAAATATGTATCTATGTGTGTATGGGTGGCGTTTTACCGATTTTGGTAATATCGCTTTGAAAGTGTTCATGTGTTGAGTTTTATTTTTTTTTTTTTTTTGTAAATTTTCAGCGATTTATGCGCGCAAGTTCTTGCCTGGTCGCCTGCTTTCCACAATTCTGGCAAGTAGACGGTGCAGCGGCATGTGGCAGTGGCAAGTAGCATACATGGCCGAAGACATAGCAGCATATTTGCTGCATGTATGTCTTTGCAGTCAAATGAATCCAACTGTTTAATAGCCGCTTCGTCAATTGACGGCATCGATCGCACCTCGACTATCGTTCGTTGCCAGGAATGCATTTGCATAACCGTTGCACGCTAAATTGCGGTCAGTGAGATTTAATGCAAAGGTTAGACTGCCGAAAAACACAGCGCGTCCGCCGAAGCTGGCAAACACTGTTTTGTATATTCCTATGAAGGCAAATATTGACCCCTCTGCAAAGATATAAGATATAAAAAAATATTAGGGAAGTGGTCGCGTTTAGTTACGTATTTTTGTTTGCATATTTAATTTGCAAGAGTTTAAATTTTTTATTCGTTAACTGTTTAATTTCCTCTTTTTCTTACGCAAAGTTTTTACTCGCTTCTGCTTTCGAAACTGGTAAGATCGAGATTATTTTTACGACTGTAATAAAATGTAGAATAAATAAAATTTCTATCTGTTATTTATTTCTTATTATCAACCGTCTGTCACTATAGACCTTTCGTCTACCAAATTCTCAATTTTTAATAGGAATTGAATAAGAGCGATGTCCGTTGGGGGTCGTTTAATGACGTACACAGATCGTGGGCACAAAACATATCTAGTCATGCTGAGATGTTACATAATGCCTATGCGCTGAATCATTTCAGTAAAATAACATTTTAACAGTTTTCATAGACTTTAATTTCTTTTTAATGTTACATTAAATCATTTTTTATTTTAAGGAATTTCCTGCCTGCATAAAACATGATTTAAGACAAATAAATTAAATAGAAATTAAAGTCTAGGAAAACTGTTAAAATTTCATTATATTGAAATGGAAAAATCTCGCTTCACCGCCATATATTTGAAGTCAATTCCCACTACTTATCTTGGTACTTAAAATAGACCATAGATGGACCTCCTCATCGATTTCCTTAGCGAATACTTCGAAAACTGAAATTTAACAAGGGAGAAGCTGAATTAATTGCACTTGAGGTGTCAAAGAAGAACGGAAATGTTGCTAAAGCAGAGAAAAATCTGAAACCAGTTCGCAAAAGTACAGTTGCTTAAACTACTACTACTAATAATAAATGCAACATAATTATAATTTAATAGGAATATAATAACTTCGGAAAATATTACTTAAGACTATTTATTTATTTGTGTATTTTGTAGGTTAAAGTGGATAGATTGAACGAGATCATATCAGTGTGTTTCGAATTTACGTAACGTACCAGATCGTTTTTACCGTAGAAAATATTATGTGATTCGCTGTTTTGGCCTAAAAAATAGTCCGGAGCAGGGTCAATAGAGTGAGTAAATTAATCTGTTGATGACTTAGAGATAGCGTCCTTGATGGCATCGAATGAAGACTTGATCGTAGCGCGGAAGATCGTTGAGTAATTGAGTTAGTTGCATTGTGTTGTGTTCAAGTACTCTTCTATTTGGGAAACTAAACCTGAAACTATTTCAGAAATTGAGATTAATTTAATTTCAAAGTCCCTTTCATTTTTTGAACTTAAACATTTCTTACGCGGTTATAGCCGAGACACCGACCGACTGCAAACATCAACTATTCATGCGGTCCATTGCTTTGAGCCATATTTTTCATACACCTAATATACATATGTATGTATATACCTTTTTAGGTGAAATCAGTAAATGTTTTTTTACTTTTCATTTTATTCACCTGTAATTTTACTTCTGGTAACCTACATTCCACATTTAATTATTTTCCCAAAAAAAAGTGAAAATATGTTAAGAACAAAATAAAAAAAGTCTTAAATTAGCACATTTTTGCCCATATTGCTGTTTAATGGCTTTCACCTCCTATTATGGCTACAATATTTAGGTATCTACCTAAGTATATGTGTACGAGCAAGTGGCACAGATAGCAGCAGCAACAATTATTTCAATAATAAGCAACTCCTATTCAAGAAGTACGTGTTAGCGCTCAAAGCCAAAATCGGCCAGATATCACATTTACACGGTAGAAAATATACAAACAAAAGCAATTGTACATATAAATAATAACGCTGATAGTGCAAGTAGACATGTAGGATCTTAGCGCTACTTCTCCCCGATTTCATCTTTCACTTATAGCTTCTTCAGCAACAAGTTGTTGGGCCGTTTGTTTAAACATTTTTATGAGAAAATAGTAGAGAGGTTTGTGAATACATATGCATATGTGATGCATGATTCATGTTTAGGATTAATTAAATTTTATGCTGCTTTAGGCAGAAACTCCCATATATGTGTTGATCTATACGTATTTAGCTATTTTTATGGCTTAAGCTAGAAAGAAATGAAAAGTATGAGTTATTATTACATTCTTTCCTCTGGCTTAAGACTGATATGTCAAATCTAGTATTAATTGAAGTGTGTTATTTGTTTGAAATATATTTTACATATAAAAACCAAAAATAGAAAAAAATTCAATGATTATTTAATCCGCTTCGCATTTCATATAATACTTCCTCTCGCTGCTTTTTTTTATAGATTTTTTTCGGCATTTTTTATATTCTCCTAACATTTTCAATTTTTTTGTTAATACTTAAGCATTACCATTTATATTTACAATACCAACTTGCATGTTCATCATTTTTAATTTTTTCAAACCCAAATTGCAAAAAATCAGCTATTAAATAGAAAAAAATTCGCTGCGCCGTGAGTTCATTCACTTGGCTTGTGCTTGCGTGTTGACTTATTGCTGTCTGTTAAACTTGTTGTTGGCTGCCAAGAGCCACTGATCAATTTTCGCTATATAAATTGCCACATAATTCCCAAAAATACAAAAACAACTACACTAAAATTAAAACATTTCGGCAATCGGTCAGCAATTTGAACTGCTGATTGTTCCATTTTTTTGATTTTCGTCTTCGTCGGCTTTATTTCCTCACTTATTTTGTAACAAATACCCATTTTTTTTGCTATGTTCTTGCGATTGAGTTATTCGCCGCTTAATTTGCTTACGCAATTGAGTACCGACTGACTTCAAGAATTGTGCACACTGATACGGCATTTCCGCAGTTTATTTTTTATAGTTTTTGTGAAATTTTTTCTTTTTTAATTTAATGTTTCAATTTTTTATGTAGCAAGTTTTCCATTTTACAACTTTTAGTGGTTTTGTATATATATATTTGTCATATTCTGCTGCCCTAAGCTTATTTATTGGGGACTTAAAATGTTTATTTCTTTATTTTATTGAAACCACCGTTGCGAATTGTCTTTGCTTTCTTTCTTTTCCTTTATAACTCATAATATTTTTTCTTTTTTCTTCTTATTTTCTTGTCGTTGGGGCAATTAGCTGACATGATAAATGATTTCCCTTAGTCAGCATTTAGTCATACATCTTCTTGATATTCTTTGAGCTGCAGATTGGTTTCGGCTTGGGTTATTGTCCATTTCAACGAAGTAATCTCCGAAGAAATTGTTCAGATCGTATGACTATCGCATGTAGTTGCCATACAAATTTACCGATCATTAGAGTTCCTGTAAGAATTTTCTTATATCAAAGTTTATTTTCTTTATTATTTGATTTTATTTCATTCATATATCAACATTTCTGATTGTCTTTCAAATATTTATTCCTATCAAGAAAGTATCAGCAATTCTTCATTTCCCCTTTCATCTCGCGCTTATATGAAAGACAGCTAAACTTTTTTCCTATTAAAATAGCATGCAATTTTTCTTTACCACAAATTAATGTTTATATTTTTCACTAACGTTTTATGACTTACCATTTGTTGCGAAGTATTTTTGTTAATTTTTAATTGTAATTGTCTTGTTAACAAGATACAATCTCAACTAGCCACATAATTTTAATGTTCATAAATTCCACTGTTAATTACATATTTTTTTTTGCACACACTTGTGTAGTCATAAATAAATACATATGTACGCGTGCTTTGGGGCGTGAGTTATGAATTTTGAAAGTTATTTCGCCTCAAGGAGCTTTAATTAGCGCAACAATTCAAATGATTGATAAATGGCTCATCTAAGATTTACTTCCTACTTTAAACGACTACCCTTCTGTGCATTTCATGACAAGTATTTAATGAATTTATTTAAGGTTTACTTTTTTGAAATCATTTGTGAGGTACTTCTTTAAAGAAAATCCTGACTAATTACCGATAATTAAATCCTTCAAGACGCCCTACCCTCTGAAAAACTGCGAACGGTGCAAAACCAAACATAAAACATCAATGAAATTAACGGCTTACAAATGATGCTCAATAAGCAAACTTTACGAATCTGCGGCATGAGTTATTTTTTGTGTTTGTTGCAGTCTGCTTAAACTTTTATTTTATTACCCACACAAAAACAACAACTATCAGCCGTTAATAAAAGTGAAGTAAAATGTCAAATACCGGCAATACTAAAAAGTTGTATCCACTAGTCACAAAAATATAATAGTTGTGCAAAAACAACAAAATCAATACAAAAACCGCATGAAATATGGTAGCGTGTTGAAAAGGTGCAGCGACAAAATTTCTACACACACATACATATATTTATTTAATTGTTTTAATACACTGATCTTCACGGCGACTTACTGCAAAGGATTTTTTACATTAACGCTATATTGTATTGTGATTCGCTTGCTATTTTTATATATTTTCCTTTTATAATTTTATTTTTATTTCTATATTTTATTATTTTCTTAAATTTTATTTTTTTTTTGTTTTTTATTTATTTTTTTCATATTTTTGTGTAATCTCCTACTCGCAAGCACATCTTCCTTATTGCTCATAATGACTGCCCATAAATTTTGACATTTATTTATTTGCGCTTGCTGCCCCTCTCATTCATACATTTTCTTCACATTCTCTTATTTCTAATTTTTGGCAGTTTTTTCACTGCGCGAAGTGAGAGTTGTCTAACTAAGCAAGCACTGCAGTTGTTATGCGCTCAACGGCAGATGCGCCACACCAAGAGCCAAAGACAAACCAAATACGTGGCCAGCAAAAAGGCAAAGCAAAGCTACTAGGGTACGAAAAAAGACTAAACAAAAATTTTTGTTTGGTAAGAGGATGCTATGAATAACTCGTAAAGCAAAAGGTTATGAACTTAGTGGAAAAAGTGCGGCAAACGGTAAAAATATATACGACTATGTGTATATTCATATACTATTTGTATAGCTGCTAAGAGACTCGAGCTGTGTAAGGATTGTATGATATATTGAGCAGTGGTTAGTCGACTGGAATGCAGCAGGAAGCTGTGGGTAAGCAGCAGTGTTGAGACTTCAAAAAAAGAGTTAGCAGATGGCATGTTGCAGATAAAGTTAGTAGTAAGCTCATTGTAGTGGCTAAGCTCCAGTTGGTACGAACGTAACTGCATTTTATACACCCACGCTATTTATTTACTGCTTGCTAAGCTAAACGTTAAAGAAATTAAGTTCACACTACAGATAGAAGCCTTCTAAACCAGCCGTGAAAAGTTTGTGTACAAACCACGCCCATTTTCTAAGTATAAATATTATTCGTTATGTGCTATAAGCTAAGTAATTTACTAAGGAATATGAAGTCTAAAAAGTAAACTAACAGAAATGAGAGTGTAGGACTACAGCGAATTATCGATACAAATTTACGATCACTAAGCAAATAAGGCTATGCCAATAAATAAGAAGAAGAAGCAAAAGCATTTAAAACTTTTACACAACACTAAAAAATAGCAATTTTTAGTAAGCACGACTTATCAGTAAAACGCTTCTCAATGGCTGAGAAAATGTGCAATTTCTAATGCAAATTTGCAGCGAATAATTTTTAAGGGCTTTTTTACCATAAAAAGTATAAAGAAAATTAAAAATAACAAAAAAAATCGCTTTTTTACACTGATTGAAACATAAAAACCACTCAGTGTGCGGTCGTAACAAAAGCCGAACATAAGCGTAGCTCACCACTCATATACTCCAACAAAGGACTTGTTACACAAACCTGACAATTAAGCTGACAATTCGGCGACAATCTCAATAAGCTCCAGGTCTATTATGCAGTCATTGCGGCAGTCACTCACAAACCTATAAAACCTCATATGCAAAGCAGTTGCAAGTTGTAATTGTTTGGTGAAGCGCCACAGCCAAGTAAGGCTTTTACATACATACTTGTACATACAAATGGGCATGCATATGCAAGTACGTGACTGTTGAACAATACACGGCACAGGCATCATTGAACTGTGGCGAAGAGTGTCTTTGTTGGTGATTTCAGCGAAAAAACTTTTTTGCTTTATACTTTTCTCTACATTTTTCTAGCTCTTACATTTATTTTTTGTTTATTTTTTTGCATTAATTTATGTTTTTTGTAATTTTTTTCCGCATTTTTATTGTCGCTGCCTCTTTATGGCATAATCGACAAGCGCCTGCCGCAAAGCATAAAATGTTCATAAACTGAGACGGCGGCACCCTGTAACTATGACAAAAGATAAACAAGAAATCATAAAAAAATGTTAAAAAAGTCTGGCTAGTGTTGCTAAAATGAATAGCAATGTGCCGCTCACTTACATATTGACATATAAATAAAGACAACACCAATGAGGATCGTGTGAGTCGTTAGCTGCGACAGTAATAATAAGGCATATCCTACTGTGTGTAAAAAATAGTAAGACTATGTTTATGATTTTAAATTCTTAAATTATTTCTCAAAATCTTTAACTCTCTTACTTTTCCGTTTGCTGTGTTTTTTCATACTCATTTTTTCAAACAGGTGGCAACCTAAGTTCTTCAAACGAGCGGTCTTTGCTCAAGTCTCATTAGTGAGATGCCTAGTTGGTAAAAATTCTTGTGGAATTTAATAATATGTACACATAGTTGGCAACTCTTCCACAAAAAAATACTTTACGTTTTTAGGTTTCTTAATTTAGTACCTCAGTTCTCATTGCTCGTCTTATCGTCTTAAATAATATCAATTGTATTTTATTAACCATTTGGAACAGATGGCAACCTTTCACTTCATATCTTTAATTTTAAGATACCAGAATATTTCTAAATAAAACGTTTCATGTAGACGTGACTTGCTACAACAAATGGTCTAAAACAACAATTTCCTGCAAATATTATATTCGCAGACACATGAACAAGTTGCAACAGCACTTTCCACTTAATACTCGCTAATTGATATGTTGACTAATTACGTAGCTAGCGTTCACTTGCAGCCATTCACATGTCAGCAACAACATTATAAATATGAGCTCAGCGAAGTGCAATTTTAGTAGGTGTGTCGCTTCAGTCGACCAACATCGACTAACCGCCGGCAGATAGAATTACGTTCGCGCACTTGCCGAGCGAGTTCGCTGACAGATAAATGCACAGTGCGCGGATAACTTGCATAAGTCTAGCCACAGATGGGCTGCTGTTGGCTTCTAATAACACGGTGAGCTCATGCGAACACTTACGCACACACAAACATATACAAATATACTGGGACTTATACCATAATGCATTTGTGGTGAACCATAATGCATTTGGGGTGAACCATAATGCATTTGTAACCTCAAGTCAAACAGTTGCGTTAACTTTTCGCCTTAGCAAACTCATCGAGCTCCCAGGTTTCTTTTTTTAATTTCTAGTATGCTTTTGGTTCTTTTTGCTCCTTCGAGCCAATTTTAATGTCCCGAAATTTATTATTGCCGTTTGTCGTTGGCACACTTCATTGTATAACAACACTTACGACCTAAACACATACACTTATTTACATTGTTATAATACATAAATATATGAACCGTTTCTTAGTAATCACACAATGACTTCTTTCTGCTGCCAAAGGGTGAAAGAAGTCCACTTACAGTAGTTTAGCTGGTCATGATGAATCACGCAGAGCCATAAGATATTGTCGCTTCGGGGTTATGGCGTCGACACGCAGACTTTGGTCTAGTTTTTACCTAAGCCGAAGTCGTCTAGAAAGATTGTCGCTTCGGGGGCTCATTTTACCTTTTTTAATATTTTTGGTAAAGCCTACCAGATTATAATGAATGGTTTGTGTTGATACCGAATTAGTGTTTGTTGTGTTGGTTATAGAAGACGAAGAGAAAAGTTGATAAAATTAAAACTAAAAATAGTAATTAAAATATAATCAAAATGAACTTCAAACTAAATATCAGTAATAAATTAAATCATTTAATATTATAAAAAAATATAGGCTAAATAAAAAAATAGAATCAAATTTAAAAATTGAGTCATACATTGTTACAATAAGGATTTTCAAAGGCTCTCAAATGTTCTCTATCAGACTATGAAATGCAAACTGGCACGTAATCACGTTTTGATATCTCTTAAGTCGCTATATAGATATATCAACCTAGAAAAAATATTTTGACAAATGGATTTTCGCGATAAATTTAAATTAAAAAGTCTTATTATTTTTGCTCAGGGTAGTATGGCTTCCGGCATTTTCTTCAAAATAAAAATTCTACTAGAAAGTAATAAAATCAAATTGAGAGATGAATTTTTAATTTATACTTTTTCTAAAAATTGGTAATACTGTAAGTGACATCTATGCCAAATTTAAATTCAAAATATTCGTTAGTATTTGAGATACGCGTCATTTTGTGAGGCTCTAAAAGTAAATTCATCGATTTTTACTCTGTCTGAATTTATTAAACATAGAAGTGCGATAATGCACCATCTCATACTGCATTGGTTATTCGTGATCATTTTGACACATTTTCAATTAATATCGTGCCGAAACCATAGCATTCGCCTGATTTACTTTGTGTAACTTCTGGCTATTCCGCAAATTCACATGACCACTCCGAGGACACCGTTTTAACTGAATTGAGGATATAAAAGCTGAATCGAAGAAGGCTCTGATGGCCGTCATGACGGAAGATTTTTCCAAAGGCTCTGATGACTGGAAAAATTGTTGGCATAAGTGTATTGCAGCGAAAGGGGATTACTTTGAAGAAGATGAAATGAACACAATTACTATTACTACTATTCACTCATCCTATAAATGTGAGTACGAACATAAATACATAATTTTCCGTCACCGTGGTTGCATTCCATTTTGATATTTCAACAACAATTACACATTAGACAGAGTTTAATGTTCAAAGTTTGGCATTTTAGGGTCTTTTGACCATCTTCGCAAATGCATTACTACATTGGTAAAATATAAAAAACACACCAGGAATGCAATTGCGGTTGGACACATGATGAAATGTCATTGTAAACCGGTTGCAATAAAGTTTTTGTAGAGATGAAATATATTCAGTCATACAAGTTATATGTGTCAGCATTCCTTGTTGACTCTCTTTTAGGTATTTTTACTCGCGAAGATATTTAACTTTAGGGAAAGTGCGTTCTAATAGTTTGAAATGTGATTTATTGATTACAATATCACTACAAAAATAAACATCGGAGTTTTTAGTAAATTTGAAATTTTTGTAATTAAATTTAATATATAAATGTTATTAAATTACACACATTTTTTATGAAAAAGTACGGAATAAAGTGGAGAACCGATGACTGAACTGTTAATATGTTAAATATAATATAAAAATTTAAAGTTTTATTTTGAAAAAAAAAAAAACAAACAAAATACAAATTTTTGAGAAAAGCGTAGGGTTTTGTTACCATACAGTAATTTGAAATGCTTCAAAAGTAAGTTTTTTTAGTTTTTACAGTACGTACTAAAATATATTATTAAATTCACGCTTTAGACCATTATTTTAAAAATATGAGTATATCTTTTTAGCAACAAAATATAAGCGACATATTCGCTGATACCTCACTAAACTATACTTCTTAGAATGCATATTAACACGTCCTGAAAAGTAGAACTTTACAGGGTAGCGAAAAATAAATATTGTAGCCAAGACCATGAAACAGGTAAAGCGAATGGTAAATAATATCAAGTCGATCTGTAACTGTTTACACGCTGCACCGTTACGTGACTTCATGTACAAGCAACTGATTACATGATTATATCTAGTTGGAAAAATTCGTCAATATATAGTAGAGTAAACACATTTACACATACTTATTTACTTGATATATATATGTATCTACCAATATTTACCTGTTCCACAACAAGAATAATACCCAAGATAAAACAACATGCTCTAAAATTATACTTAATCCCAAAGATGCGCTAATTTCCTGTTCCCAACGCTTTACTTGGAAGTCATCGAAATTACCAAATTAGAACTAAGCAGTTTAGTGACTTTTTCTTTCTACGCATGAGTTTTCTTATTTTCTTTTTATTACCAATTCTTCTTTTACTTATTTTTTATTCCTAAGAGAGCAGCTTGCCACTCCTCAACTGTTAAGCGGCTAAGTGCCAAGTCGTTCAAGTGCAATCCCAACTTCATATGCTTCTATGGTCCACAATACGTAACAGTGAACAGCGAAGAGCGTGTAAATATTTACACTTTTCGACGAGCGTGAAACGCGTATGAATTCTATCAGTGTATAAGCATGACCTAAGCGCTGCTTAACTCTTGATACTTGTCAAAAAAAATATTATATACTATAATCAAAATAAGAAATAAAAACCTACGCACATATACAAATCAACAACTAAATATCATGTCTAACAAAAAAAAAAAACACTTTCCTGTTGAAAATGAATTTCGAACTAAAAGCTCACTGATGGGTAAGCCAGCTCAGCAAATTAGCTTTTCACTTTTCATGCTTTCGGCTGTCAATGCAGCTGCTTGCTTTTTAAATGCGAGTATTTGTTTCATCTCATCTGCATTTATAATACAATAACCAATTTGTATTATAAATAGCTAAGCGCATAAGCTTTAAAGCAACAATGAAACCAAAATGTAGGAGGGTATGAATATTTGTAAAAAGATACAAAAAGGGAGTTATTACGAATAACTTATTCGTAAGTATAAAAAATGCATGTGCTCATATATTGAAAAGGCTAATGTATCACTAAATACTAAAGTAAATGCTTGTGTGTGCACATAAATGAAAACTTATGAGCTTTTTGCTGCACTGTGTTGCTTCCACAACTTGTTTTCTGCTGCGGTCTTAGCTTGCAATTCGACGCTCTTGGCTTTACAACAAATCTGCATTACCGCGATTGATTTTGTGTGGGCTGACATAGCTAAGAAAACGAAAACAAAAATTAATTATAATTTTTTTGAAATACGCAATAAATCAGAAAGATTCATTTTACGATATGTGTGAGTTTTAGGAATATATGTATGTAAATGCGCTAAGTTCAATTTTCGATGTATGCTTGAAACATTTCGACAGGTAACTGGTTGCTCCAAAGCTTGAATCGAAGCGGGATTAACCGCATAGACTTTAGACTTCGCATATCCCCTCAGGAAAAAGTTTAACGGTGATAAGTGATATGACACCATATAGGTGGCCAATCGACCGACCCAAAACGGGAATTTATTATTTTTTTATACCAAATATGCTATTGTTACAATATATTCTATACTTAAAATTTTTTTTAATTTTAATTTTTTTTTTTGAATAATATGAAGTCAATAAACTTTAAATACTTATGATAAAAAAACAAAAATAAAAAATCTTATATTTAATAAAATTATTTACTATAAAAAATTACATTCGATTAATAAATACATTTTTTTGTAATTACAGATGGAAAGCGCAACTTGCAATATATTGGAAGGTGTCAGCAAAACAAACGTAAATTAATCACAGATAATGACAAGAGAAGCGCATTACAAAGACAGCCGAGAATGCAAGTTAAACGCAGGCAAAATAATCGAAAAATTAAATCATCAGTTGGGATGCAAAGTTGCATGTAATTTTACAATTATCACTTTTCATTTGTACTGACTGCCATATCAGTGGTAAATTACCCACAAACATACAAAAAACAACACGCTTGCGCACATAATCACACATATTATGAGTGATTGTTTATATAAAAGCGTTATCTCTGCATGTGTGTGTGATTGCGATTGCAGCGCCAAAAACAAAATCGAACGAAGAAATCGCCACTAATTCGTTCACTGGAGGTATACGAACCTACAGCACAGTTAACTTCAACAAAAACAACAGCAATAAGAACAAGAAATAAATATAATAGTCAGTAGTGTGCTCGCTGTTGTTGTTGCTGTGACTGTCAGCGTACACGCATTCCGCACCATATTTGGCCGCTTGTACGATATTATCTCGCACACATCATGCTGCATCGCAACGCCGCAGTCTTGCAGTTTTGCTGATTGTATGGCATTACAATTTTAAATCAACTACACCGATTTCTCTCTTTCAAAAGGTGAGTAACAAAAAAACTTTTAGTACGTATTGCACTGCTATTGTGCTTTTATATTCTACATACTTAGCTATATACTAAATTTAATGTAAGTGTTGTAAAGTGGCGAAATTATAGTGATTTTCGTTAAGGAATTTCATTCAAGTGCTAAGGTTGAATATCTTCTGGGTCGATCGATTTGGATTAAGCAGCCCATACAACCGCTTATTAAGGTAGAAATCTATAATTCGTTAAATGCTTATGATAATCTGAAACTGAATTTTAAAATGGTTGAAAATTTCTTACAGTATTTTTGTGATAAATGTGCTTGAGAGCAAAAAAATCCCTAGTATCATAATTTTATTCTCTTTAAATTTAAGAACAATTTTAGACGTAAGTTTATATGTTTTCTCAAATCGCGTTGAAATTTTCTCCAAAACATAGCCACATCCCTAAAAAACTGTGGAATATATATGTTGGGTTAACAATTAATGATGGATAGACTTACACAGCTTATTAGCTTATTTCTATATTTATTTGAGGAAATTCATTTTTTGGCATCTAGTATCACCTTAGTCCATGTTTTCTCAGCTTATAAAAAGGTGTACTCTTCTACAATGCAATAGTTGACAACCATGTTTTCCACATTTTAGAAGCGGTCACTTGACCGTGAGGGACATTTTAGTTCTTAAATTCACACCCGACAACGCTTTCTTCCGATTTTATAACGTTACCAAAAAAATGATTTTCCTAGACTGCTTTCGTCAGAAGCACAATTTCTAATCTTAAAAATATTAATTTTCAAATTAATTTTTTCGGAATTTAACTACTGTATGTTGCATTTCTCACACTCACTTTAATTCTGTCACTCTCATTATCCCTCTATTCCTCTTCTCTCTCTCTCTCTTTCTTTCTAAAAAACCAAATCGTAATGGCGAATCTAAATGTATACTTCTCAAAAAACAAAATAAAAATGTTATTGTTTTCCTCCATTTTTTGCGGTTTACTGAAATTTGTAAGGTTCGAGAGCTTTCTCTGTAACCTCTGTGAGTTTTGTGTACAACGGCTTGTTCAAGTTCCGAAAGATGTAATACTAAAATTCTCAAATTTCAAAACATATCTGTCAAGACAATATAATTTTTTTTATTTTCTTTGACAATTTAATCATTATACCCTTGAAATTTTAGTTAGTAAACCACTAAATCTAAGTCAGCTACATCTGATTGTGTGTACGTTGTGAATTTGTGCGGAAATACAAATTCCATCTGCATAAACCCACTCAAAAGCTCAGAATGGCCGTAGAAATAAACTCTCGGTTGCCTCGCACTTCCCATGTGGGAGTGTTTTTTGACGTTTTGTATCTGTTTTTTTTTTTGCAGCGTGATTTCTTTATATTTGCTTATTGCGTTTCATAGTGAAACCCCGAACTTGACATTTTTAACCAAAACTAGCCACTGACATGCTTCACTAATTGCCACAGCGGATGGCTGCAAACAAAGGTGCAGCCGCATGCAGACGAGATGCCCACCAAAAGCAGACAACAAGTGCATAAAAGAGTGCTGATTTGTATTTGTGTGTGTGTGTATAAACTATGTGCTATAAATCACCATCAGCATGTAGATTGCTATTGTTGCTCTCAATTCAAATCGGCGCAAATGAAACCATTATTTTAATCAGGCGAAGCGCAACGAACATAATTACAAACAGTATTATTACAGGCTGTATATTCATGTGTGTGTATGTGTGCCTTGAAAGCGGTGCATCCAATTTGCATAGTAAATGCACGTTGGCCATCATCAATGTCACTGCCACTTGCTGCAAGCGAATTGTGTTGTTATGCTGCTGAACTTATATACAATTGTTCTTCAATATGTATATATTTATGTTTGTAGCAATAATATGTAATCTATCGCATACAATTTAGTTTTTGTAATTTGTTGTTTCTCTTTTTTTGCTTTTATCGATCTTTTGTGCCATGATATTCACTTCTCTTCTGTTTGCCGACTCATCACGGCAACCGTGAATTGTCAGTCGATTGAAGTCCACTGTTAGTTGCAGCGACATTCATCAGTATTACATGTTATCTAGATTTTCATGATCAACATCAATGCATTTAAGCTTCTGTTGTATTTATTTCTTGTTTTGTATGAGAACTTGTTTCTCTCTTCGTAGTTTTTTTCTTGTTTATAGCAAAGTTTCATTGCCAAAATTCTTTATGGGAAAATGAACGTTTTAGAGGTCGAAAGTCTTACCAATTAAAAATAATTTATTTTATTTAATTAATTTTTTGTGAAATTATGATTTTAATGTGACGTCTTAAAAACCGTAGTAATATATTTTGGCTGTTAAAATTTTATAAACAATATTTTTTTAATAAAAAAAAAAAGGAATTGATTTTGAAAAAGCTTATATTTTATAATATTTTTTAAGGAAAGTTGCTACCTGTTTGAAAATATAAAATTAATAAAATTGATGGGATAATCAAATTATTATAATCATATAATAGATATAATATTTTTGCTGGAGTGTTGCCACCTGTTTTAATATATATAATACAATTTGAATCGCTATGATGATCAAATTAATTAAAAATATAAAATGCTATTGCAACATGTGAATGAATTTCAAATACCTTAGATAATCATCTACTTGTAGTTGAAAACGTCTTTTGCTGAAGTTTGAAATTTACTTAAAATTTATATTATTTTGAATTAAAGGATATGTCGCTTAATGGGCAATAAGCTAAACATGTTTAAAAGCACTTAAAGCTGAAAGTATTCTTCTGTTTGTTTAAGTATTCTGCTTCAATCAAAATTATTAGGTAAATTAACTATTGCACTACTTATTCCAAACTAATATTATTGAAGACCTGGCAGCACTTGGTATATCGAATAACCATGTTAGCGCTGGCGGCGCCAATAATAAAGAAAAATAAGAATTTTATTAACGATTTTCAAAATGCTAAAAGTATTAATTCAGTTAAATTATTAAAATAAAATTTTTTTGCTGATAACCAAGTCATGAAATTTCCTATATATCCACGTTTACATACTTCTTCCTTCCAATTAATTTCGGAGCATATTTGCAGCTTCTTTGCGCAAGCTAAACTGATCCGTGTTGTCAATATTGAAAACTGTATTGAACTTAACTGACAGCAGACTTTCACCACAACTAGTTTCTCCGCAGCTTTTTGAAGAGAAGAAATAACACAATAACAAGCGCATACAACAAAATGCATAAATATTCGTTAAAATCACTTAGGACGCTTTAATTAGCGGTTACAGCGATGTTATATAAAAATATATGTAAAAAACTAATGGATATCGATTAAAAGCAAATATGAATATACATATGTTCATATATACAACAGTATGTGCTGGTTTACTTGTTAACGATTGGCATTGAAATTTTATTTCGGACAAGCGCATCGCTGATCCAGTGTAATGCATTTAAAAAGCAGTTTCAGCACAGTTTCAGCACAAATGCCGAGAAGGCTTGAAACCAAGTCTTATATAAATATTGTGTTCATATTTCCATATAATCTTATTTATAAATTTATGTTCACACCCACTTTTGCTTTTAGTTTTATTTTTCTTCAACTCGCTCTTAATTTCATTGCCTACCTTCTCGCCGCGATTTCAAGTTTTCCTTTTTTCTTTCATTTTATTTCTTTATTCACTTTTAAATAAATTAGCACATTTGGGCTGGTTTTTTGTTTTTTCGCGTCGTCGCAAAGTGCGGCGGCACGCTTTTGACTTTTGCGCTAACAGGAATATTTAAGTGCGGTATAAGCGGTAAGACGAAACAATAATAAAGGCATATGTCCAAAAATCTGGTTTTGTCGCCGTTTACGCCTTCGACTGCTCAACAGACAATAGCGGCATGTTTTTAGGCCTTTCGGCGCGTGTATTTCGCGCGGGTTGGCTACGTGAGGCGCTGACAACTAATGAATTTGCTTAAATTTGTTGCATGTGTGTGAACATTTAACACAAATTGGTTGTAATCTTTATTGTTGAAAGTATAACACAAATTTTACATTTTTTTAATATTTATAAATATCCGTTCTGATGAAATAAAATATAGATTTTACATAAAGTAAAGCTGTTTTAATAAAAATTTTACTTTTCAATTGTAAGGTTTCTTTAGAGTTGAATTTTAGTTATTTTCGTTTTTTTTTGTCCGAAAAAAGTTTCCTTTAATATAATCAGCTTATAAATATGAATATCTTGCATTATTTTGCATTTTAAAAAACATTACGAATACTTCTCTGCGATCCAGCATATTGATCAAAACTTAATAACATATTCCTCATATTCCCAATTTGTTTCATAAGCTCTGAAAATTTTCTATCAAAACAGCATAACAAATTTTTGACAACCTCTGTTTTAAGATTTCGTTTTCTTAAAAATAAATAAATGTTACCAAAATATTCCGACCACTTCTTGCAACTTTATCTTCAAAGTTTAAGCTTTATTATTAACAAACTTACTATACATTTACAGATTTTTAAATCTCATATATGTACATATGCAAGTGTGTTGTTAATCTTCAAATAAATGCACGTGCATGCTTTTATCATTAAGTTGGCGCATATAAAAAAATTTAATTGGTTGCCAAATTAAGCCAAATTTAAATTCAATGCAGGCGTCGAAAGCACATAAGCAATCAAAAGTTAAGCTTAAGTCTTTTGTTATGGTGGCGTGATACCTTTTGTATGCACGATGCATGAATTTTCGGTAAGTAAGAAAAAATAAAAATTGTCAAAAAATTCGATTATAAAATATAAAAAGGAAATCAAATGAAAAAATGAAAAATTAATATTAATTTTTGATATAAAAAAATTATAAAACTAGAAACAAATAAAAAATCAAAAAATAAAAAATAAAAAATTTGAATTACAAGTATAATTTTTAAAATATTAAAAAAAAATATTTTTACCAAACAAAAATTTTTTAAGAATAAAAAAAACTGTATTTATATACAAATATAAAAGAAATAATATTTTTTAAAAAGAAAAAAAATTTAAATACAAATAAAATGTCTTTTTTGCAAATTTGGATTATTTAGTAGTTTCATAACTATAAAAAAATGTGTTATACATTAATCGCAAGAACAAAAAATTAAAATTTATTAAAGTTATTTTATATAAAAATTAAAAGTGGTTTTTAACTTTTACACCAAAACCCTGTCTGCTTGTAATTTCAGCGTATAATACTTCACTTGTAAGCCTTGCGGCCGCATCACACGCGTCACTTATCGAATTGGTCGTACCTCAATTGCGCAAACTCATGTGAAGGGTGACTGACTGATTATAGACACATCTAAAATATTTATGTGCGCTCGTCGCATTATTTTACACCACCGGCGAAGACACAAAAGTCTAGCTTAGAAGTAAAAATTAGAAAAAAATGCTAAAATAAATTATGAGTACCAAAAAAATTTGACATACACACGTACATACATACATGCGAACAACAATTATTCGTCAAAACGGCTGAAGGCCTCGTAGCCAGTGCTGCGTTTATGTATTTATATAATAAAACTCTTTTTGTTATATGAATTATTATAAATAAATAAATAAATAAAATATTCGTCAAAATGTCAGCGCGCCATATTTTTTGGGTGTGTCTGCCAACTGCTGGCTTTAAGCTATTATTCACTGCTGTTTTTGTATATTGCATGTAACTATGTAGAAAATATAAAAATTGTATGCCCAAAATTACAGCTTGTTTTTGTTCTGTCAATTTTCCTGTTTTATACCTTTTGTTTCTTAAAAGCTTGCTTTGTAAATTTAAAGCCGCTCGTTCTTTTGTTGTTTTCACAAATATGGCAGCATTACATTTTGATTTTAATTTGTTTTGCCTTTTGCGGTAAAATAAAAAATATGAAAACTTTGTGAATTCTTATCAGGTTCTTAGTGCTGCTCATAAAAATGTGGCAAATTTAGTCATTACATATTATGTTGACCTTTAATATATTAATACAGGCATTCGTGAAAGCCTCACGGCAATTAAAATATATTTTTGTTTTTTTTGTAATTTTACAAAAGCTCAGTATTCAATTAAAATATATTGTTGTATATAGACATATTCACAATCAAAAATATTACCAAAGTCAAGTTAGATATCGAAGCATTTTCGAACATGTTAATATGAATGTTAACCAGATGTTGTACCTAACTTTTTGAACTGCAGTCTATATTAAAGGCCTTCACTTGCAAGGGTCGAAATGAACGATTATTCTATTTTTACTTTATACTCTGAAAAATGGAATGCTAGACATGTCAAAAAGCAGAAAGCTTCTCCACTTTTCAGTTTCCTAGGTTTTCCTTAATAATTCATATCTCAGAGTCTCTACTATCAAAAAAACGGCATGTTTACCTACACCTCGTCGTACAAAACTAACTAAAGGCCGCAATTTAATTATTTTAAGAAATAATTTTATTTTTTTATGAACTTTATAACTAGCTAATAAAAAGTGAGACGTTTTGAAAAAATCGACTTTTGTTGTTCTTCATATTTCGTATTCCTAAACCTTCAACGCGTAGGCTGCAAGGAGTGGTCGCTCATTGAATTAGTGATTTATTTGCCTGCCCCTGATTAAGTGGCGGTATTCACCATCCAAAGCTACCTTAAACACACAATATACACACAAGTAAATATTATTGAATGTGTGCACACTCACACACACTTAAACAAAAATAAATGGCATGCGTTCATATCTGCCAACAGCAATAAGTTCAGCACCAATGCGCCGACAAACCGCCAATTAAGCTCTGCAACAGTTTAACACTACTTCGGACTGAGTAGGCAATTGAGAAGCAAAGTCCTCTCTCAACGAACAAAAACCAAACTCTATAAGTCACTCATAATTCCCGTCCTGCTATATGGTGCAGAGGATGTCGAACGATGACAACAAGTGATGAGTCGACGTTGCGAGTTTTCGAGAGAAAAGTTCTGAGGAAGATTTATGGTCCTAGGCGCGTTGGTCACGGCGAATATCGCATTCGATGGAACGATGAGCTGTATGAGATATACGACGACATTGACATAGTTTGTGGGTTGAATTAAATGACAGCGGCTACGTTGGCTTTTGGTATTTGTTGTCCGAGATGGATGAAAACACTCCAGCTCTGAAAGTATTCGACATACCCAAAAAATATATATAGAAGCAGAGGAAGAGGAAGACCTCCACTCCGGTTGGAATAGACCAATGGAGAAAACCTGGCTTCGCTTGGAATATCGCCAGAGAGCGAAAAGAAGAAACGAAAAAATTTAAGTAACTATTAAACTCGGCTATAATCGCGTAAGCGGTGTCTATTAATAAAGAGAAGAAGAACAGTTTAACACGGTCGTTAGCCAAAGTAACTAAAATGATAAAAAAAATTATCTGTATTTTGTTGCTTTTGTTATAGAAATTATCTAATGTGTGTTTGACATAATTAATTTGTTTGTGGCGTGGTGGCTTTAACAGTTTAGCTACAGGTGCCAACAAATAAACGCTGATTGCCATCGCAGACTCCCTGGCGTACTACTTATTTTTCCAGTGTCTGTTTCTGTGTCGGCGATAATCAGTTTTTGCTGCCATTGAAATGGTTTTGAATTTAAGTAGATCAAATTTTGTGGGTTGGGATTTGATGGCAATGTGTTTTTGTTTTTGTTATTTGAGTATTTATGAGCATGTAGATCGAATTTGTGGCCAATAATGAAGTTTTATTTTCATAAATAAAAAAAATATATAGCTTAGCAAGGAAAAATAATACGCGGGAAGTACCATAAGGTCAGAATAGTTTCTCAATACAGTTTTTAAAATGTTAGAATACCTAACCATAAGACAAAAAAACTTCGTGAAACATCGCCAGAGAGACATTTTTCGAAATTATCGAAAAATTTAAGTAACTATTAAACCTAAAATCAAATCAAGAAAACTTCGTGGAAAATTACTAGAGAGGCATTTTGGGCAATTTTCAAAAAAAGTTTACCATATCTTAAAAAATTTTTATAACAACTGATTAGAGAACTGTTTTGAAACATAGAGCTCAATTTTTTTTAAGACTTAAGCCGCTGCGCTTAAATGTAGTGAACGTTTTTGCTATCAGAATCTTCCTTAATTATTGTGAATAAGTAATCTCAGAATAATTTCCTTGTAATACCTATGCTTTCACTCAAAGAAAAGTTTATAACTGACGAAATTATGCAGAAAGAAGTTGTTTGAAAAATATCGAAAGTAAGTTAGATGAGTTCAGTCTTTATAATTTAAGTATTACTATATCCACTTCACCAAAATATAGGTAATAATCTTATAAAGAGAATATTGAAAGCTATATGTTAATATCCTTCCAATATCAGAATTTTTGTTTTACGCGCCAAAATGTAGGCAACGATTTTTATGGTTTGTGGTGGTGTCATATAATAATGCATAACTAGCTTTATGAGTAAAGACATTTGCTTTCGAAAATTTTTCAATCGGATTTTGCTTTTTTAAAGCCATCTTCAAGTCGACAGACAAAATGTAAAGATGTAACAATGGAAATGTGGTATTTTCTCAAATAAAAGAAAGTATTTAAGCAAATTTAAATCTGAATTTCTTTCCTCTAAACTTTTTTACATTACCTAGACTGCCGATTCCCTTTTTCACTAGTTGTATTTTCGTTAATTCCTAATTGATTTCTGAGCCTTTTTTCACCACACCCTTTCCGAAAATGAGCACTCCATCAATCAACCAATTTCTGTGAGTCACGCCAGACAAAGTCATAATGCACACTTAGGCGATTTAAATGTCCAAGTTGTAGAAATAGACACAAAAGCAATAGCAATTGTAAATGCATTTAAGCAATTTACGGCTCAACGCTTTATTTCGTCACTTCGTAAGTGAAAAACTATTAAAATTTTACCGTTAACATGCACAAAAAGTGGGTCACCCAGCGAGACAGGCACTTGTGTGTGCCTCGCATTATAGATTTGTATGCAGACAACTGAGTGAGCCTGTAATAATCAAAATGTGTCACGCACAAAATTTCTGAGTTTTGTTTTGACTGTTCTTTTTCACTTGCGTACACATTATGTGGCATACAAATAAATGGCAGCAAGTTTTCGCAATTTTTGCTTCTTCTTTACTTATTCCTCCTCACTCTCTGTTTTCATATTAAAGACGTAAATTATAAATCCATTTTAATAGCTCAAAACCACGTTTCGTTTTGTGGTCACAAGAACAATGAAAGTGTTGATAATGTTAATAAAAATCAATAAAAAGCAAAATAATTGGTTCAGGAACGTGAAGCGCACCTACATCATTGCAACAGTATTGTATATATCCACCACACATTAGCAACCCGTTTTTTTTTTGTGAAAACAACAAAGAGTATTGGCATTTTATTGCACCGATATTCCTCAAAACTACGCGGAGTCAATCCATTGCAACGGAAACAATCAATTGTCTGTGAAGTAAGATGGAAAATTACATGCCCAACCAGACAGACTGTCCACCAGCCAGACGTCGGCGAGCACACCCACCTAACACAAGAGTGCAAGCATAAATTTAGCAATGTGGTTTAGCGATTTTCCCTGTTTCGAGCTATTTAATAATTTGATTCGCCTAATGGAGTCTTCCTATGATAAAATTGATTTTTCTGTGTTGTTATTTGTGTGGTTTTAGTTTCTGGAAAAATGTTTACCATTAACTCGGATTCTACATGTGCTCGTAGATAAGCTAGCGACGCTGTGACTAAAGTGCTCAACGGATATTTAGGCGCCGCCAACAAAATCTCCACTTTCAATTGCAGGCGTTCGTGTCTTCACTATGTGTGCGTGGCTCTATAAGAGCACTTATTGTGTATGCTGATCAAACTCGAGAGACTCGTTCAGCTATGGGCAATCCCAGTTACTTGTGATTTTATGCGCACGCCTCAGATTTCATGGCACAATATTTTTGTAGTTACTTAAAAATGCGCAGAACAGCAGTTTTGAATGAGACAAAAAACATTTTAAACATGAAAAAATAAAACAGATATTAAAGACACCTAAAAAAACGATTATAATAAAAATTAAAAAAAAAATTAATAAATTTATAAGAAACACTATATTTTAATTTACAAAAATTAAGTCATATTAATTTTATTTTATTAAATAAATTCACGAACCTATAAATCAAAATAATATTTTAAAAAGAAAACTTAAAAAAAAAATAATTAGGAAAACAAATTTAATTGTTTTTAAAAATTACTTAAGGTTAAAAAATCAAATACTAATAGAAAAAATAATTTAAAAAATATTTTTGTACAAAATTAGAGTTGAATAATGACTGCAGACGCGCCCCTTCTACCTTGACTTTGTCTTGCCGACTTTCTAACTTGCATTTGCACGTTCAAGTTTTTCTTGCATATACGAGTATAGCTATTATGTATGTATATACCCGTGTGTAATGCAAGCAGACAAGCCCATGTTTTACTTATAACTACTAGATAATTGTTATATCAATTTTATTTGTACAGCGGTACGTGCTTCTTTGTGCCAACTTAGAGTTAACGGTAATGATAGCCAAGTGTAATAGCTGTTATGCATACTCAGCTATATATATACCAACATATGTACATATAGATGCATAAATATGTACGTACCTCAGTGCTTTCATTCAGGTTTTATGCGCGCACATTTATCAATTATTAACTCTCAATGACGCCATGCTTCGTGTATGGCAAGCATAATTAAATGATCACAGCATTGCATTAGTAGATTGGAACAAAAACTTGTTAGAATTTTTTTTATTTTAAGTTAATATAGCTATTAGCACTGACAACCTTATTGCAACACTCAAAAAAATGTTTATTTTAATGCAAAAAAATCTACCTGGTAGAGCAAACAGTCGCGTTCTTCCAGCGCACAAGGCTTTGTTTACTAAGTCTCCAAAAGCAAATAAAATCAATACCAAAGTTAACGCTTTCCGTGCATTCATTTTTCTAACTCAAACTCACAAAGCAAACAAAAGCGCTGACAAGTGTTAACTGCTTCTTTCGCCGCTATCTTTGTTATTGCCGCTGCTGATGTGACCACATATCCCTTTCCGGCAGCTAAGCACTGCCATAAGTGTCATTTAAAAAGAAATTTCTTGATCAGAACATCACGTTTTTATATAGAGAGAGTGCTCACGTAGAAAGCTCACGAGTTTACATATGCAATAACTCCCTCCCTTGCGCTCTTCGGCTGATTGTGAGTAAATATTGACAATTTGAAGTTTTGTTGACATTTTCAATGTAAATACTTATGTACTCAGGTGCGTAAACTTAACGTAGTGGCACGTCAGCGCTCAAGTGTTAAACGGAAGCGCTTGTCACTGCAGCTATAATTACAATAACGGTTCTTGTAATGTTGTTTAATGAAGTACAAACTCAATTTATGAAAATTCAACAAAACGATACATGTTTATTATATAATCACTGGGATTTTCTTCTTGAAAGGTCTTGAGAAATATTTGGTTTTGCATTTCCCATAAACTGAATATTACGTATGAATGAAACTGTCGATAATAAAATGAAAGCACTAAAACTGGCGGACCAAATATAATTATTTTGTATGATAAATGCATGCAATTTAGATAAAAATCCTGATAAGTTTTTTTGAAAAATCTAAAAAATTGAACTATATATCTTTTTAAAAGCTTTTGAGTAACAGCACAACTTAAAAAGCTTTTAAAGCTTTCAAATAAGTACTGATATTCATTAAACACTTCTGGCTTATAATTATTTAACATAATTTTTTAAACTTTCCTAAGCTTTTAAAACTTAAGCTCACTTTCGGAGCATTTTATTGATTTTGACGAAATGTTAAATCAAAAGTCTCATGGCACTTACATAATTAGCTCAGACAACATACAGTATATAGAAAGCGTAAGCATCCACTTGCTCGCTAGTGTTCTGTTCGGTCCAACGCGGATTTTGCATAATTTATAAACTAAATAGAAAACGCGACAGAAGTAAGAGTGAATACCTTTGTAAACATACATACATAATTACATACATACATACATACAATATATATAAACAATTCTGATATATATCAGTGAGGCATTAGTTCGTTGGTTATTCGCCAAATATTACTGCCTACGTCATTGCCTTCTTTAGCGAACTCTATTGCCAATTCAGCGCTGCTTTCTCTGCGCTTTTGTTAAGTCGCTGTGTGAATGTGTGTCATTGCAGACTCTGGCGCGATCGCTGTACAGTGATAAGAATATTTCGTTGGTTTGTGATAAATTTCATTTGGTCACGATGCCATTTTATATTTCGCCATTGCGCGGTTGCTATACTTCTTGAACCAAAAATAAATAAAATAAAAGCGCTCCTTCCCGCCTCTGCTGATCGCATGCATTCTATTTGCTTTGTTTTTGCTTTCCACCAAATTTTTACTTGTGAGATTTGGCGCATCTGCCTTGTGCTTCACAGCCTTGTTCCTTACTTTATTGCATTTGTATATATTTAACATTTTTTTTTCTCGATTTTATCTGCTTGCGCTTTTCACCTACTCCTTTTGACATATTGCTTTTGCAGTTCAAAGTGTTAAAGTGTGCAATAGGTCAATGCGGCTGCTTAAGTTTGTTGAACAAAAAAAAATTGGTTAAATAGCAGAAGAGAGTGCAGAGGACAGTAGAAATGTATGAGTCATCATAGAACTGTGGAAGAAAGAATGGCGAGAGTATACAAAAGAAGAAGCCAAAAGTACTACAAATTTAATTTACTAGAAATTGTATTTTATTATATGTAATCTGTAACATTTACTTCGAATGTTACAACCGACTTTTAAAATTTTCTTGGTTCTTATTATGTCGAACAATATGCATTATCAGAACATTTTAAACTAATATTTTTGAAGAATTTTACATTTTAATTTAGAGACAAAATGCGATTTAGATATCCAAAGCCATAAAATGTATTAGCAATGTTGCCATTTCGTTTATCTGTTTAAACATATTCAAGATTAACTTATTTTTAAAGTTATTATTTAATGAAAATGAATAAGGTGTAATTAACAGTACAAAAAGTATGAGCTTTTTCTTACATTGTCACATTTCAAATGAACTGTTTAATTTACTGATCAATTTTATAAAGTGTTTTATGAAACAATGTATTACATTTGTTAACAATTCTATTAAGTTAGGGTTATTACTTCTAGTCAGACGTACTCTAATAATTCTCATTTTGCTACTAAATATTGAATTTTGAGAATCTCCAAAATGCAATATGGTCCGACTGACTAGACTGGTCAGAGGGCCTTTTCCAATAAATATTTGTGTGTTATTCTGGAGTGACCAAGTCGAAAGCGTGTATATATGTACATATAATCCACGGCCTCCTGGTTATAGTTGTAAGAAAAATATCTGCGAATCCAACTTAATTAGAAAAAAGGTGATTTATATAAGGTTTTGTTCATAAATTTAAAATTCATCTTATTTTAATGAAAAGTAAAAAAAAAATAGAAACAGATTCAAAAAATTTTGATAAAAAAATATTTGATTTTACCTTTATTTCTTTTGCAAAAAAAAATTTTTTTATTTTTATATTATATTTAGGTGCTGAATCCTACTATATAGCACTTACTATTCGTATTTACTCTTGAACATATCTCTTCAAATGTATGTTTTTATATTAAATAATCAAAATTTGTTTCTCAATGCAATTATAAATGAGTTACTTAATACAATAAATAATAATTTGTAATATAATGCACTAACACTACTGTTTCTTTCAAAAACCTTCATCGAATATTGATAAGCACATAGCTCAAAGTCACTGTATATCGTACATTCAATCATATATGGCTATACATAAATACATACATACATACATGTGTCGCCCACTTATGGCCAAGTCCCGTGCCGCATGTCACCGTTGCGTCTAATGTCAAATCATCACTGAACATATTCGTCAACATGAAATCCACTGATTCAAGAAGTCAACCACGCGCCGTTTCACCAGCTCATTGAGCAAAATATATACAGATATGTGTAAAGGTTCGTGTGCAGGCAAGCGTTCATTGAATATGTTTTTTTTTTCAATTCCCAACAGATTTATTGCACTAGATAACGGTACTTACGTATGGAAACTGCAACATTTACCGCAATTGACCAGATTTGTTAACTTGTTTGACAGCATGCATGCTAACAACAAAAAAAAAACTGAAGAAAAACAAACTAAAATAAAAAAAAATATATGTATGTATGTATGTGCAACAAAATCAAAAACAAATTGAGGTGAAAACGTACAACGCCACCGAAGAGGCGCCTCAGGCCTCAGCCACAGCCGGCTGGCAATTCTCCAGTTGCACTACGTTGGGCCTGCTTGCCTTGCCGGTCGTCGCAAACGCCTGATCGATTACAGGATCGAGCCGCTACCGACGCGCCACCTTAAACACCGAATGCGGTTTAACCTGATTTCCGCTACGTTTTCGCCAATTTTGCATATATTATGCGCAACATTTTTTTTATTATTCCATTACCATTATATTTGTTGTTGTTGCATGCTAGAGCAAGTGAAGCAGGCGAGGAAATGAAGAAAAAGCTCGAATGCTTTTGTAAAGTGCCAGACTTACTAGTGTGCTTCGTTGCTACCCTTTATTATTTTTCCTTATTATCCGTTTTGTTTTGTTGCTTGTATGAACACTGTTGCATTTAGTGACAGCAACATTTTTATCCGCAAAAGCCTGCCATGTAAATCGTAGCTGGTTTTTGCTTTTGTGTAACCAATTTGAGTTAGATCTTTACACTTGCATCTGCGCTCCCAAATGCTCCCTGTGCGGCACTCTGTTTCCGCGCCTAGCTCTTCCGTGACTTCTGGAGCTCTTTATAACTCGTTCACTGTCGCCACAACTCAATTCCCTGCTGGATTTAGTTCGGCAATTATTTTAGTTTCAGTCAATTTAAATTGGCATTTCGGGCAGCGCGAGTAACTTTTGCCGTTGCCATTTGCTGGCAGCGCCAATGCGGCGGTTCATGATTTACTCCTGCAGTTATTGTCGTGGTTTGCAACATGGTCACTGGGTTTTAGGCTTTGACACATTCTTGTGCCTTTTGCAGTTTCCAGCAATTGCCATTTGAGCAAATGTTGAAGATGCTTATCGTCTGCAAGGTTGGTTCCAACCAACTAACTAACCAAGCCTTGGCTCGAACAAGTGGATTTTTTAATTAGCGACGAATTTTGCATGCGAAAATGCCAGTAATTAATTGGGTTTTAGCTTAATGACCACTTTCGCAGATATTGGTTTCCTTAGTGGTTAATTGAATTAAATTTGATTATAAGTTAATACTAAAATTTTAATTATATTTGAAAATCAAATTAAATTAGAAAATTAAAATAAAAATAAAAAAATTAATTAAAAAAAATTAAAATTAAAAATAAAAATAAAATTATAAATAAAATTTAAATTTTAATAAAAAATAAAATTAAAACTTGAATTGAAATTAAAACTAAAAAAACATTACACATTAAAATTAAGACTTAAAACTTAAAACTTAAAACTTAAAACTTAAAACTTAAAACTTAAAACTTAAAACTTAAACTTAAAACTTAAAACTTAAAACTTAAAACTTAAAACTTAAAACTTAAAATTTAAAATTTAAAACTTAAAACTTAAAACTTAAAACTTAAAACTTGAAACTTAAAACTTAAAACTTAAAACTTAAAACTTAAAACTTAAAACTTAAAACTTAAAACTTAAAACTTAAAACTTAAAACTTAAAACTTAAAACTTAAAACTTAAAACTTAAAACTTAAAACTTAAAACTTAAAACTTAAAACTTAAAACTTAAAACTTAAAACTTAAAACTTAAAACTTAAAACTTAAAACTTAAAACTTAAAACTTAAAACTTAAGACTTAAAACTTAAAACTTAAAACTTAAGACTTAACATTTAAAACTTAACTTAAACTAAATAAATTAAATTGTGTAAAAATGCTGTGCTCTACTGATTTGCCCATTTTTTCACACTTTTACAAAAGATAGATATTTGTGGGGCACAATTTCATATATACAAATATACATACATATGTACTCATATGACAGAAAAGATACAATATAATAAATATAATAACAATTAACAGGTATGTACGTATGAATGTATGTACATATATATATATGATTGCTTCATTTGCGTTTCATTGTATGTGCGTTTGACCGGCTCGCATGACAGCCGCTGGCGTTGACACACATTTTTTTCCCCAATTGATGTGATTTAAAGAGCGAATTACTTTTTCCAATACTTTCTGCCTCTTGGTCTCTGCGGTTTGCCAGTGTGACTGTAATGGATAGCGGTGTGACCGTTTTGTTTACCATTTAATTTAACTTTAATGAACACGCTTGCGATAATTGCAATTACATGCAACTTTCTTGGTGTTGTTGCTACCTGCCGATATACAATTTTTCTCGCCAATTAAAAGCTCGTTTTTATTTTTAGCTTACGAATTAAAAGCTTAAATTTCACTTCGGATCAACAAGTTTTAAATATTTAATATTTTTTATCGATATTATAAATGATTTTTAATGACACGAGATCACCAAAAAAGCAAGAAATTTTATCTATCATATATTACATTTTTATAATTTATGATATACCTAAATATATATATTTTATCTATCATATATTACATTTTTATAATTTATGATATACCTAAATATATATATATATATATATAGTCCTTATCACGTTTGCTGTGGTTGTGATCAAAAGGTGGCTTTCTCTGCCTAGGTTGACTGGCGGGTCTAAAACCCAGCACACAACCATGAGGACCTTCGCCATCAAACGGATGTTCTTTGGTTACCCAGAGGATACTTGGTCTAAGACCGGAAGTAGTGAACTGCTTAAGTCGTACGTTCAAAAATCGTTTCGGTCTACTCCCCATTGAATGGCAACCAGAGAACTTTCCTCACTTGCGTAAACTTCCATCCTTCTAGTTGTGCTTAAAATATACACATATGTATATCCAATATTTTGGCTTAGGTCGCGTTGGAAAAAAAGTAAAATTATACCAATTAGGTTCGATTTTCATACTCGAAATTGTATATATTGACTTGGGAAGCGAAATAACTTCCAAAAGTACTTTTCGAAAGGTGGCGCTGTAGTCATTTTATTTATGAAACTATTATATTTGTTTAACAATTTCTTTTAGAAGACTCTGATGCATGTTAAATGCAAAACCTAGCATATTCCCAAAATCACTTCAGTAATGAGTTCGAATGTTAAAAACCGTTTAAAATAAACGTTAAACACAATAGAAGATGAAATATTTTAAGTGATGCTACAATCGGTTCATCAACTTTCACTTTGGAGATTTTATTGTGTCTACAGGAAGGTCCAGAATAATTTTTGCAAAAAAAAAAAAACATATAACTTTATTACAGATCATAATTCTATTGCATATTTTTACTACATGTACTTGCTCCAGGTTCTTAATTGAAGTATTTTATATATGACAAAGATCCAAGAAGTTTTCCAAACGACGAGCTATAAGCTAATAAAGCTGTAAAGCTGAAGAAAGACATTTGACCTTACTTCTTAGGTGAATATGTGTGAGTAATGGCGTAGGCTCATTACAGCTCTCCCAATTTCGAAAGAAATTTTTAGGGCTTTCAATGCAAACAAAGCTTTCGAAGTTTTGCTACTCAAGCATTATACTATATACACAAAACTAACCTGAGCCAAAATTTCTCTGAAAAGGCTAAACCGATGAACTTGAAATATTTACTCAAATTTTTCAATGGATCAAAAAAGATCAAGGAGTTTTTAATAATAAACTCGATTTTTAAGCTAATATGAAATGTGTATATTTTGGAGATCGGTTAAGGAATTACGGGAATTCCAATTTTTTAAAAATGAATTTTTATGTACATTAAATTTTATAAATGCTTTATTTACCAAAATGGCTATTCAAACAAAAATTTACAAAAAACGAGTTTTTTCTGACCTTCAAGTGGATATAACCCTGTAAGAAAAATGTATTTATGGAAAATATTCTTTGTGGCCTACAAAGTTACCTTATTCATATATGTATACGAGCATAAAGACTTAGTCTCCTCTCGGCAAAAACATCAAATTTATCACCCTAAGTGCTACTTAACTCTCTGAATCGCATTCAAGCAAAAGCCGCAGACAACATTAGAAGTTAATGAGCAATCATTTTTCATTCGCTCTATACAAACAAAAACAAAAACAAACACATGCAAATACAAAAACTTGCAACTTTACCGCCAAAAAAAAACAGCAAAAAAGCAGCAGATTAGACTAAAGTGTCTCTTCATAATTCACAAACATGCATACTTACATACTCACACACACATTTCTACACATAAATATATATCAGGTATACACTGGGTGGATAACTTATGTATGTACGTATATATCTAGCCGGCCAATGGCAATATACTGAGTTATTAAAACCGTTCGGATATGCGCGCATTCATTAAGAAAAATTACTGCCATTGCGAGTGCTGCGCACTTGTGTTGCAAGCAAATGTCACTGGATCTGGCAGAGCAACAAGCACATTCCACAAAGAGACTATGCTAAGTGGCAACCACTATTGTTGGTCAGCAGCTACAACAACCGCTATAAGAATAACAAACAGAAAGCAATAAAACAAAAATAACTAGCAAAACACCGTAAGGTACATTTTGACAGCTGCTGCACCTGCGCAGTCTAACAAGAGTGACGCGGTGGCAACAGCAAAAACCACTGCAACAACAAGAACAACAACACGTTAAGCTAATGCAAATAGCATTTGTGGCCTGGAAGTAGTCGTAGCAACGCTGTTGCATGCGAATATTTAGTTAAATTAATGTGCAAAATTTGCTGCCGCGTGACAACGCCATTGCCCAAGGAGTGCTGGTGGCGGAAGCTCCGCATGCATATTGGCGCATCTCCTCAGTGGAAAATGTCGAAACCCTATTAAAATATGAGCAACATTATTTTTGTTTTTGATTTTGGTTTCAGCAAGTTGCAACTGCTAGCAGTGTAGTTGCCACACTCGTTTCGGATTTTGACATGAAGTCGCCGAAAAGCAGGTAAACAGCGTCAAAGCGACACACGAAATGAAGTGCAGTGGGAACACACGAACGGAGAACAAAGTAGCGGCAGATAGTGAGATCTAGATAGCATCTAAAATCTTTTTTTTTTGTTTCAGACAGAACTTAAATGTCAAATTTCACAGAAATAACTAAACATTAACGACAATACCGAATACCCACTGGGGCCAGCATTTTTATTGTCAGCAAAATTTTTTCTATTATTTTGCTCCTTTGCTGCTCTGGTGCGACATTGCTATTATTTATGCATGCAGCAAAACGAGGTGACACCAACGAAACAAAACAAAAACAAACAGAAACATAGATAATGCCGCCAAGAGCCTATATGCCTCTTTGTTGCATTGCAGCAATGCGGGTTTTACGGTAGAGATGCGCCTTTGCCAGAATTTTTTGTTGCACGAGCATTTGTTCACCTGTCTGCTTGTCTGTTGTGACATTGAACCGCCGCACATGCAACTATTTACTATTGATTAACCGTTTGGCAACTTCTGCGTAACCGAGTGTGCATAAAATGCGGTTCAAGACAACGCCAGCAACAACAAAATGTAAAAGTAATATTTAATGAATTGTATGTAATATTTTGCATCGAGTTTGTCGCTTAAGTCTTTCGTTTGCCGGTTTTTGTGCTTTGTATATTTTATATTAATATTTTTTCGGCATTTTTTCTTATTTTAGTTGAACAAGTTGGCTTCGTGACAGGTCACATTGGCCTTAGATTGCAGCCATTCAGCTGTTTATCACAAGCCAAGCGGCAAAACAACTTCAAATTTCTTCAAATCAGCTTTGGTACAAGTGTACAATAGTTAGTAAATTCAATTTTTAATTGCTTTAACAACCCAAATGCTCTGACAATGCTGTCACTAACACTAGCAGCAAATGATGTTTATTGTAATACACTTAGCTATGTAGTTAAGGCATATGCCACACTGTTGTTGTATGCCACAAATTACATGGTCAGCAGACCATCATGCCTTATTATACATCTGGTAATGCGTGAAATTGAAATTTCAATTACAATTTAATTAACCGCTTCAAAGTAATCATTTAAGCCTAAAGGCATTTGTTTTGCGCATTTGTTGCTTCATTACTTTAGTCAAA